>NC_061074.1:336650-459150 GCF_021917145.1 Hypomesus transpacificus
ACACACATGCATACACACATAGATAGATATACACACATACACGCATGCATGCATACATGCATACACACACACAATACCACACACATACATAGACACACACGCATACAAACAAACATACACACCCACATGCACACGCACGTTACAGAGGCATGCACACAAACACACATTCATAGACAGACACATTGACAGACATAGACACACAAACACACATGCATACACACATACATAGATATACACACATATACGCATACACAAAGGTTTTATGAGTCTGCGTGTGTGTGTATGTGTGTGTGTGTGTGTGTGTGTGTGTGTGTGTGTGTGTGTGTGTGTGGGCCATACCTAACAGAGTGAAGGCGCGATGGCGACAGTCTCCCGCCAGTAGATAGCTACAGTCTCCAGGGAACTCATAGACCACTCCATCAAAGGTGTGGACATGATGGCGACCAAACAGACTGCAGCGCCCGGACAGTCCAGCCACACACACTACACACACACCATGGCTTGTTACGGACCATTCAAAAACTCATGAGAGCTGAATATCGTTCTGAGTGGCTGGTAGCTAAGATAACTGTAAGTCAAGTAGGAGGCTCAGGTATGCTTCTCGTTAGTCTGAACTCGGTTCTTTGGGTTAGGTTCAGTCAGGAGGTGATAACTCACCCAGCAGGTTTAGGAGAACCAAGATCTCTCTCCACCCTGCGCACCTATAAACCTGAAACAATCACACACACACACCATCATCATCAACACACAACACACACAATTTAGTTTGTCTCCTGCCACAATATCCAACAGCGGAGAAGCCATGTATCAGTCCAACGTACCTCCATATCTCATATATTCAGCAGATCCTCTCAGTTGGTCCTGTCTGTGCACATTGCCCAGAGAAAAACCATGGATCCACAATAAATTCCAACTTGAACGCTGAAGTTTAAGCCTAGTCAAGTTCTAAGCTCCTTTTTCTCCTTGCCTTTCTCACACACACATTCTAACTCAAACCGAGTGACCAAGGAAGAGCTCATTCCATACAAGAGAAACTGGGGGGGGAACTGGTTTTATAGTATAGGAAGCCCCCCTCCCCTATCTAATGATTGTGTGTGTGTCTGTGTGTGTGCATAATGTGTGTGTGTGCAGAAATGTGTCCTCCCATCGTTCTACCAGTCACCGGCCCTGCCCCCCCATCCCTGATAGTGCCAATAGAGAGAGAATATTAAATCCACAGTCTGTGGCCTGCTGACGAACCTTCCCGTGCTATGGGCACCAAGACAATGCCCGGATGTACCAGTTGATCGCCCAGCTGAGTGATTAGTCTACACACACACACATTACTGCCAACTCAAACATCTTAGGCAGAAAACATGTTCACTCACCGCACATATCTCACACAATAACAGGACTCCAAAAGACCAGTGACTCACCACTTAAAACACAGCTTACTCTAATCGAATTGTGCTTCAGACATAACAAATGAGGCATCCCATCGAATTTCATGTGAAAATCTTTTACAATTCACGATTGGTGCACAAAATCAAGAAATATGACCGTTCATAATTTATTTAATCGTTTAATCGCAGGGAACTCGAATTGATTCTGTTTGATTGATTGGGGGATCATCTCTGCCATTCTATGCCTTGATCTTCCTCGCTGAAAGAGATGACGTCATGCACGTTATCTAATGTATGGAGTCTAGCAAATCCAACAACGGTGAATAAATCTGACATAACATTTCAAATATAGCACACACAATTTACCAAACAATTCGGACACAGGGGTTTCTAACTGAAAGAAAAGGAAGAAAGCAAGAAAAGAAGGAAAGAAGAAATCTAAGAAAGAAAGAAAGAAGGAAGGAAGGAAGGAAGGAAAGAAAGAAGGAATGAAGGAAGGAAAGAAAGAAAGAAAGAAAGAAGAAAGAAGAAAGAAAGAAAGAAAAAAAGAATGAGTGCTGTGTACCAGATAGACAGACAGACCGAACCACAGAGATACAGACTGAAAGCAATTGCTATGCAGCCCATGATTTTCTCGCTCGTAGCGTGGACCGCTACACGCGCACCTTCATTGCAGAGCAAGAGGCGCGCAGCGGCAGTAGGAAGCGTTACGTGTGGCGCGGAGGGAAACAGTCTTTTTACATTTTTATACGAGGTTTCTTGTGCCCCTTTCCCAAACAGTTTTGAAGCTCATTCAGGATCTATCTGAGAAGTATCAGTATGGCTGCGCTGTCGGGAGGAGAGATGTGCGTCAAATATCTGATGTTCGCGTTTAATTTGATTTTCTGGGTAAGCATTGCTTGTGCAACGTATTGCATTAGCAAATCTGTAGGCTAGTGTAATGTTTATTATTGTTGGAAGCGATACAAATGTGTATGTGTGTGTGCGTGTGTGTGTGTGTGTGTGTGTGCATGCGTCTGCATTCTGCCGTGAAGGACACAAACTAGGCAATCCCAGGTGGGACAGCAGACTGTGACTGTTCGGGGGTATTGTTCAACCATTGAACGATAGGTTGCGATGCAGCTGTTCGTGGGGCACTGGTGTCGGTTAACAACAAGTAGCCTATTTATATTTAGGCTATAAGTTTGTATTTTAAGATCATTATTTCACATTTCCTGATCATTGAGGGGTCGCGCAGTCTGCTTAGAACTAGTGGACTAATCCCCAGTGGCCGAGTGACCCAGTTCCAACGCCTGCCGTAGAGTTTGTTCTCTCGGCCTTTCATTAGTTCAGACCAGGACAGGGGGTTGGGGGAGGAAGGAAGAGGGGGGATTCAAACAGAGTACATAGTAAATAATTTCGGAGGTCTGTTCTGAGTCACGTGACGTAAAGAGGCGCGTTGTCGTGACTAAACGCAGCCGACAGTATGTGTCAGTCGTAATAAATAACCTCCTTGGCGTTCATGGATGGTGTAGCCTATATTTAATGCCCGCAGGGGAGTGGCGTGCTGGGTGTGTGAACGAGCGTGTTTGAGTGGGTCTCTAATCTGAACACTGAACAGCTATAGATAGATCAGTAATCCAGCAGCAAACAGTCGATTACAGGGCAGCACAGAATCTAGAGGGGGTTTGTGGTGCGTGCATGAATGTACGTGCGTGTGTGCGGGTGTTTGTGTAAATTTATAGAGCACTGGCCAGTTTCACAGTGATATCAGAGAACAGCAGGTCAAACCATCTTGATAAGATTTACCAAGCTAACCTAATTTCCCTCAATCACACAGGATCTGTAGTCTAACCAAATCACAGTCACTCCGATCCACTCAGAACATCTTCAGTTCATTAACCCACAGAGCCATGTTGAGCAGCACCAACTCAACTGGTTCCATCAGGTTTAGATTATTATGATCTGCATGTCCCAACATGATCCAGTCGAGCACTAATGGTTGAACTGCTCTAGCACACACACACACACACACACACACACACACACACACACACACACACGCACACACACACACACACACACACACTACATTCAGCAGTTCACCTAGATGTGTGTTTTGGGTTCTAATTACAGCGCGTTCTACCTGCGGTGAGGTGTGTCAGGTGACTTTATTGAGGCGTGGCATTGTACTCTCTGAGACTTTCCTTTTCTACAGCTATTACCACTTCCTCATTCTCTTCTCTCCGTTTTGCAATAGGAGACATCTGTGTTGCTCAGTTACCGCTAGTTGCCGTTAAATTTCTGTTATCTCACACATCGGTTGCTGATATGGCGCTTGGTGGAGGAATCAAGTGTGTGAAGTATTTAATGATTATCTTCAACGTACTGTTCTGGGTAGGTCTGAATGCTTTTTCCTCTCTGTGTGTGTGTGAGAAGGAGAAAGAGAAACCAATCTTTTCTGTAAACGGGCTATTCTCTTTCTGTGCTTGGGAAAGACATAGCTGCACTATAGCCTTGCACTCTGTGCTGCTATTGAGCAATGTGTGGTCTGGTCTGTTCTGCGACATTATGTTACCTTAACAATGGAACGTAAACACACAAACTTAGGAGTAGCTTGAATGCATGCGCACACTCACCCACACGTAAACACATACTTTCACACAATCAATCACCCATCCCTCTGTGGTGCTCTTACTTTGGGTTAATGATTTATTGGTCTGCCTAGACAGCTTGTTTAGTATACGTGTGTGTGTGTGTGTGAGTGGGTGAGTTGGTGTGGATGTGTGACCAGATCAGTGTGAGCATTTGTGTGCGTGTGAGTACATGTGTCTCTGTGTGTGTGATTGGGTGTGTATGTGTGTGGCTGAGTTAGTGCCAATATTGCAGCATGCATCCGAGGACTGTGAATAATTGTACGTGGAACAATTATAATATATATGAATTTACAATGTGGGTGAAAGCTCAGTCATGTTCATCGAATGTCATGCTGAATGAATGAATCATAACATGAACAAATGACCAGTGCCTCGCTTCTCTCTCCTCTTGTCCTCATCTAATCTCCCTATCCAGTTTTGAGAGAGAGGACTACGCTCATCACAGGCCTGGCCAGTAGATTCTTACATCCTCCCCTTCCCCCATTCCCTGTTACAGCCTGAGGTTGTGGGAGTGGCTAGTTGTAATCAGGCCTATTCTCTGACCGGCTCTAATACAGTAGCTGCTTTTTTATTACAATTAACCTCAAGTTTGTGACACGTCCATGGAGTACCTTCCTGTGTCGTCTTCATACTCTCTTTCTGCTCTGCGTTTGTCATATAGCTGAACATGTGTGGGGGGAAATGGAAGGACTAACTCTTTGTATCCGGTCACCCTTATTATGATCTTATAGAACAGGACAGTAGAGTAGACACCATTCATCACCATGCCACACCCTTTTATGTGATAAGATATGTCAGTCTTGCCCTTTGGTTCTAGACGCCCCTGTGCTCCTGGAGGAGTCCAAGTGCACTGTGGTGAGAGAGGGTGTTCAGTGTGTTTGCATGGCAACCGGCAATCCTGAACCGACTATTGAGTTCTACCTGCCCGACGTCAACATCACCATCAATGAGACAGATAAACGCTATAACTACTACATGCACACGGATGGACACACGTCCACGGGCATGATCAAGTTACGGGAGAAAGGAGAGCGGGCTGGCAACGGCGGTCCCAATGTGCATTGTAGCATCACCAACATGTACGGGACAGAGAGTGTTCATCTAGAGTTGCAGCAAGAGAGTAAGTCATCACACCGGTTTGGATGTATTGCTGGGACAAACTGAAAGACACAAATAAAGTGTATGAATACAGGATTTAGCTAATCCAACATTAAATACAGACTATTACCAGCCTGAATATAAATGGTGAACTACCAAAACAATAAATACAATATACAATGTGGCAGAACTAGAATATGTGTTAATTTGCAGCCACTGTAACAGTAACTATTAGTAACAATAGTTATTTTTTCATGTCTCATTCCAGAGAAGTACATGATGGCTGTGATAGTAGGCACCATCGGGGGAGTTGCAGTCATAGCCTTCATCATTGCAGCAGTAAGATACGTGGGCCACAACAACAAAAAGTGAGTATCCCAGACTAACTAGGGGAGAAGGCAAAACCACATCAGTCAAAAGTAGTCATTTTCCTCTTGACATGGAAATTCTAAAGCCTTGCCATCCATTTCAAAAACTGTCATAATTAATTAATGAATTTTGGCTAAAAATTAATAAAAAAAAATGTCAATACTCCTGAGCATTGGCTGTCTTGGAGAGTAGGTTTGCAAGCCAGACTAACTATTGCTGTGGTTAACAGGCACAGTACCCTGCTTTGGCACTGCTTTGGCACTGCTTTGGCACTTTTATCCTTGACCTGCTATGCTAAACCCAGGAAGCCTACAGGGGCTTCAGATTCTGGATCAAAACAACAAACAACTTGTCCACAGCAAGTCATGTTGATGATGGGTGTCAGCGCAGCAACTAAACCCATTCCACAATCATCCGTCGACCCCAACCACAGCTGGCCTGAAATTAATCAATTTGATCCACTGCTCTTGTTTCAAAATGGATGCCCAGGCTTGGAGTGTAGCCTAGCGTTAGATGTAGTGAGGTCAAGTTTGATTATGTGACTCCGTCCCCCAGAGAGAATGGCAACCCTGGGCAGAACCTGGTCTCTAATCTGGAGAACCCAGCATTGTTCTACAGCGCAGTCAAGAAGGACAAACACAGTCTGAGGAAGAAAGTGGTGAGACATGTTGATGATGATGATGATGGTTATGATGTTGACTGTGAGAAGAATCGGTAGGATGGTCCTTTTCAGACTGCTGCTGATAGCATGGCCTCCCACATTTTCCCTATTGTGCCTTTCAAGTGCTTTCAAGTGCTTTTAAGTGCTCATCAATTGATACATGACCTCTGGAATTGTAGATCCTCAGTAATCCTACAGCCTTTCTTTCCTACTACCAATCAAATGGCCGCAACAAATGCCTATACAAAACACTGTTTTCTCCTGCTTTCATTGCTTCTCTGCATTTTTCTGTCTCTGTTTTTCTTCCCTAACTCTTGCACAGCTTAAGACTGAGCTGCTGGGCTCAAAGTTTAACTCCATTCTAGAGGAGAGCACGGTAAGGTCCCCAAACCCCCCTTTCTTAAAAATACACAAAATGTAAGCAAAAGATTTGCATCTTCCGTGCAACAGCCTCTTTGTTATGTATGACCCCATCATTTCCAAAATTGCTGATGCATGGCTGCATCTTTGCTAACCTGAAATATTAAAATGCCTCATTGTCCTTGTCAGTGCCTGTGCTGACCAAAAAAGACTAACGCTCTTCTCTAAAAAGTGGATCATGTCGTCATTCATGTGTGTGAGGTGGGTTTGGTGACACCCAAATGGTGATCTTGTTTCTTTTCTTCGGTCCGCAGGGAGAAGAGGGGGATTATCAACATGTGGGCTCTCTTGCAGACCTGGAGAGGACAGAATTGAACTACGCTGCCCTCGAGTTTATTGGGGGGCGATCTAGGGAAGTGGCTTCAGGGAGGATGATGATGGCAGCGACTATACTGAGATTAAGGCCAAATGAATCGCGATCCTTCCCTGATACCTCGGCTTGATGGGACACAGTGGCAGTCATGTGCCCCTTTCTTCTCCCCCCCCCCTTAACTGTGTCTTCCTCCACTCTGGATAACAATTGTATTCAAAGATTGTTAATATCTTACTGTACCCCGCCCCCCCCCCCCCCCCCCTCCAAAATTCAGCTCCACCCAGTTCTGCAAGGGCCACCCCAGTCATACCTCTCTATCTGGATCTGCTGGTACTTGCTGGACCAGAGCACAGCCCAGTGGACAATGTAAAAAAGCTCTTTGATATCACAGTACCTGTCTCCCAGCTGTAACACCACATGGCCTCACAAGTCCCGACCAGTTGCAGGTTTCTCTCTCCATTTTCACATTATTGCACATTTCACATTCAACACAGTTATGTGGCCATTAAGTGTTGGATACAGCAGAAACATTCTCCCCTCTGTATCTCCCTCAGTCCGAGTTACACCTTAACTAAACTCCTTGTAGTACAATAACATACCTTTCCAGGTGTCAGTTCTACTCTTCTGTGTCCGCTGCCAGTCGAAGTGTCAGGGAATGGGATTTGGTCTTTTCTTATTTTTATTTTGAAAATCTTGTTGTTGGAGGAAGACCCTTCTCTCCTCCTGACCAAGATTCTGTCACATTCATATTTGAAGACATGTTAAAAATAAGTATATTAAGGTTGGTTCAAGAACGACATTATCCAGTTGAAGCATTCATCTCTGTGATCTGTTTTTCAATTATATAATGTGCTGTGAATCAGCACTATATTGTTGAAATTCAAGGGAATTGTCATATAATATATGTCTGGTACTGTTTAGAGGATGGTGGAAGCACAAGCATTACGTAGCAACTGTCAAGTAGTGGTCTCTGTTATACTTGTGCACAATTTGAGTATTCCTGCTAATCTCTCCATCATTTACATTAAGACACTGACTGCATTGTTTTACTCTGGGGAAAATAGCCATTAGCAGTTGTGATTTAATGTTGACCTTTGCCCATATTTCGTTTTTTATTCTCTTGCAATAAACTTCTCCATTGTTCAACCGGCCAAAGCGCATCTCTTTGAGACAATGTTTGTATGTATTTAAACAGTGCTGATAGATCATAAGAAACGGATCATTGGGAGTATCACTTTTAGCTGAGTGTTCTAAGAAGGTTGTGAGTTGTGAAGTTCATGTTTTTTCTTTTTCTTTTTGGGTGCCATCATAGGTTTTGAAAAACACAAAGTAACATTTGGTTGTGCTATTCAAAGACATTTGATTTTACTTATCTGATGTGAAACTAATGGCTAACTCGATAATGGTTGTCTAATGTTAATATTTATAAGCTACAAATCAATGGTAAAGGGACCCCATATGAATACTGTATGTAAATACCCTGCATGTAATTATTATGCTGTCAGCCATTTGTACAACACTACAGTAAACAGTAATACGGCAGTGGTTCAGACATATTGTCAAATAAATCAAATAGGCCTACATTTTTGGGTGACATGGGCATTCTGATGATCTCAACACTGCCAGGATAAAATGACAATAATTGAAATGTTACATGTCAGAGATCATGACTGTTAATGACATCTTGCATAGACATACTGTCAATAACCCAGTTCACTCTCTTCAGTGGCTCATGTTTTTTGCTGTTTTAATAAACTTGTTATGAAAATAGAGAGGAATATTTATGATGCATCTAATCTTTTGTCACAATGTGTTGTAAAGAAAATGTGGACACTTTCCGTTTAAGTGACACAGATGTCCACATTTAGCGGCTTTGGTTTCTTCCGTTTGTTTGATACATTTTCCTTATAGTTCTCCAATAATGATTAGACTCTGCAAGGGCGCAGAGATGCCATACGTGGTGTCAGCAAATTAGCTATCATACAGACTGTGAACTGCTTACGAAAACATTGTTTTAAAAAATGTATTCCGGTGTTGCTTCTGTTTTTGAAAAATCCTGGAAAGATGCTGCCGGATCTCTGTCCGTTCGCGCGCATAGGGGAGGTGGAATCAGCGGAGAATCCGTCTTGTCTCCGAGAGCTTTACGCATACGCACGAGGGTAACCTTCAGTACCGACGGAGGCGCGAGGTGCTGTGTAACTGTAACGGGGAAAAATTGAGACGGTGGAAAATTAAGGCGGGGCTATATTTTTTGAAACCACAGGAGAAAAGTCTGTAGCCTACCGCATTTAAATATGGCTGCGAACTATGAAAATATTTGACTTGTTCATGGAATGTTCATGTTTTAAATGTCCATTTCTGAGTGATGAAAACTCCCAAAAGCTCCCATATCCTGTATTCGTCTAGGCCTACAGTATTTTGTATCAGCTCATCCTGAGGTTTCTGGTACGTCTCTTACCTACAGCTAATGTCACCAGGAAAAAGTATCACATTATCCGAACAGGGCGCGTCATTAGCTCCTTAATGTGAGGAGGACGCCCAGAGGTGACGGTCTTTATTCATGAGAGTCCGAGGCAGAGCGGTGCTCTCGCTTGTACTCTGAAGCGTAAATCTGTCAGACAAGTTTGAGGTGACTGAGATCACCAGATGCTTCTGTTTCTGTCCCTGCTGTTCTTCTCGTTTGGAGAATTACGGAGTTAAATGGTCTGCCCCCCCCCCCCCCCCCCCCCCCCTTATCTCTGTAATCTACTCTCTCTTTTTTTTTCTCTCTCTCTATTTCCCTCTCTCTTTTCTCTCTCTCTCTCTCTCTCTCTCTCTCTCTCTCTCTCTCTCTCTCTCTCTCTCTCTCTCTGTCTCTCTGTCTCTCTCTCTCTCTCTCTCTCTCTCTCTCTCTCACTGTCTGTCTCTCTCTCTCTCCCTCTCTCTCTCTCTCTCTTCTCTCTCTCTCCTCTCTCTCTCTCCGCTCTCTCTCTCTCTCCTCTCTCTCTCTCTCTCTCTCTTTCTCCCCACCAATGGAGAAAACCGTTTACAATGGAGCTCATGATTCCTCCCCAAACAAAAATAATTGCTGTTACTACGTAATAGCAGGTTCTGTAAGCTTGGCTAAATGAAACAGTCCGTCGACTGGATGCAAACCGTCGGATGTCATTAATTATAAATACAATACCAGCCTGCCCCCTACCAGCATGCTTTAAAATAAAACACAAATAGACGAAAAAAGACGTGGAACATATTCCACGTGTAGTTCCACTCTATATTATAGAGTTAAAAAGTTAAAAAGTTCACGATCTTGAAAACATTAAGGAGTCAGCTTTTATGGGAGGGTGAGAGAGGAAGTGTGTGTGTGCGTGTGTGGTGTGTGTGTATCTGTCCGGTATGACGACCACCAACTCTAACCTGCATGCGTGACTCTGCAGCGCCTGCAGGATCCTTCTCCCCGCCTGTCAGGTCTTAGCTCCTGGGGTTTGAGTCAGCAGCATACACACCACCCATCACATCCATCCTTCAGGTCCCTCTCGGAGATGTGAGGAGAACTATTCTCTTTACAGTAAAACGAGCAGAGGCCAGCCGATGCAGGCACACTCCACACCCCTGTGCCTTTGAATGGGAGGGCAGGTGGCTGGGGCTTAGATCTGGGGTTTGATGAGCATGCGTGTTCAGGACATGAGATATATCCCCGAATAACCCCCCCCCCCCACCTCCCCACCCCCAGTTAGTATCCTTGGATATCCTCTTCAGTCCCAAAGACAGAGCTGGCATTCTGCACAGGAGGTAGGAGGTTTAAATCCCGCGCACGACAACCAGAGGACAGAAAGGCAGACGGACACATAGACATAGACACAGACACAAACAGACAGACAGGCATACAGAAAGGCACACAGACATACATACACACAGACATGCAGACAGAAAAGCAGACAGATAGACAGCCATACAGAAAGGCAGACAGACACACAGACAGGCAGACAGAAAAGCAGACAGACAGGCAGGCAGGCAGGCTGAAAGGAGGGTCAGAAAAGGGGGCCTGGCAGACACACACTAACTTTACAGAGAAACCAGTTCTAAACAGCTAAAACAGCATCATAATGCTTCAGTCCTGGCTGATTTCTATAGTGTATCAGCCATGAGTCCATTCATACAGACTGCAGTGCAGCTGGTTAATCTGGAAAGGTTCCATGTGTATTGAGGCCGCACTGTAAACTACATATTATCCGTCTCATAAAGCATTTATAGTACACTCATTAGCACTGGGGCACTTTGCATGCTAACATCTGTGATACACACAGCTTTCACAGCCAAAACATGTACAGCAGAGGGAGAGAGAAAAGATGTGAAAGAAGATGTGAGGAGAGAGAGAGAGTTACGGAGATACCAAAGGAAGAGAAAAAGATTGTTTTCTTTTTTGGGATACATAAGGGACCATGTAGTCAGACGTGGCCGGGCTTCACAACTGCTTTTCTGTTTACCCATTCCCTGGACAGAGACACTAGAAGTGTGTTTCCCGAGGAGACCAGCGGAGCTCAGGGAGAGGTGGCAGGTTGGGAGTGGGACGGCCTCTTTGTCTCACTCTCTTTGTCTCTCTCTCTTTGTCACTGTGCAGCTAGTCTCTGTGTCATAAAGGGAAATACTGTCTGTGTCCCTCTTCTGGAACTGAGGGATCACCGGTATCTACAGAGAGAGAGAGAGAGAAAGAGAGAGAGAGAGAGAGAGAGAGAGAGAGAGAGAGACAGAGAGAGAGAGAGAAGAGAGAGAGAGAGAGAGGAGAGAGAGAGAGAGCAGGGGAAGATAAAATGAAATAGAGATGGTAGGGTGGGATAGAGAGAGAACGGGGAGAGATGGGGGACAATGAGGGGAGGAGCATGGACATAAAGTCAGAGACCTAGGGAAATAAATCATGAAATACGGAATGATAAAGAGAGCATAAAGAGAACGGGTAAAATAGTTAATAAAGCTGCTGCTGGTGCTGGAAATTCACATTAGAAAAATATTGCAATTAAATATCCCACCAAGTCAGGGAATAAGAGAGACACAAACAGATTAATTGCGTCCATCCTCGCTTCCGATGTGCTTATTCACTGATACAAAGTAATTATGAACTGCTGAGTATAGCAAAAGAGCGATATGTAGCAGCATAGTCTGTCTCAATAATTAAAACCACGAATTCAGGATTTACTCAACCGATATAATAAAACCAGGACTCTGAAACATTTTTCAAGACAAAAAGTAATTGGATTTAATCTGTCGCATCGGAACGTTGTCCTGTCAGTTTAGTTTGCGACGGTTGAGTTTCCAGCTGTCTCGGCGCAGCGCCGGCTCGCCATAAACGTCACTTGTCAGTGTAGAGAAGGGAGGGGAGATGAGCAAAGATCGGAAAGGATGGAGAGTCGAGGGAGGGAGGATAGTGCATAATGAACCCGTATGCTTCAAACTGTAAAACGAGAGTAAATTATCTAAATAATTGATTCCTCATGATAAAACCCATAAAATTAATGTATTGCACCGGAGTCCAAGAATAGGGCACCTTTGACGGTCCGGTCCAGAGTTCAGAGTTATTCCCCCTCCCGTCTGTGTCGACGGAAGGGAAAAGGGCCAGTTACGTTTGACTCGGAAACGCTCATCTGCCCGCTTGTCACGCGGCTCAAGGTCAGGTTTGCTGCTGGGTTGCCAAACCGAGCAGCAGGTTGATGGTTTGATTGGCCTAACGGTTGGCTGCCTGGCTGCCTAACTGGTTGGCTGCATGATTGGCGTGACAGGTTGTTTGGCAGTTAAATTGAACAGCTGCATTATTTAATAAATCTTAAGAAATAATCTCTTCCAGTTAGACAGTAAGGAATTTCTCATTGAGGTATCAGGTGGGAGGAATTGGACCCCTACAACAAAATGCCTCGAATGAAAATCAATTGTCATGGTTTATTGCAACCTTAGAGACAAGTGAAGGTCACACCAGCAAATCTTCAGACTGTTGAGCAGGATTAGAGGGGCAAATATGTACCCCCCTTTCTTCTCTATATTCCCCCCCCCCCCCTCTCTCTCTCTCTCTCTCTCTCTCTCTCTCTCTCTCTCTCTCTCTCTCTCTCTCTCTCTCTCTCTGTCTTTACCTATCTTTCTCACCTCCCACTCTATCTCTATCTCTCTTTCTCTCTGTGTCTCTTACCTTTTCTGTTTGTCTGTTTGTCTGTCTCTCTCTTTAACACACACACACACAGTGGAGAGCAATGATTTTAAGAATCCCTATTGCAAAATGAGGTGGTAGAGAAACTATGGAAATAATAAGCAGTATTGATTTCTGCCTTGACAAACAGCAGAAGCCTGATCCATTTTGTAATGACATTGGAACACAATGCCTTTCCCTTCACTAAATATGGGGCATTAACTCGAGAATGCTAAATCAATGAAGATAGAACCAACAGTCTCTATCAATCTCACGCCAGAAAAGAAAGCAGTCTGATAAAGAATTAAAATGTGAAGGTATTCATACATAAAAAATATAATTCTTATCAGAACACCCAAATCAAATGGAAGGTCCAGGAAGGGTCAAAACATTTCTACCACCCTGTACAAATTACATATCGATTATTATTCAACAGGCATGGTTCAAGTGTTTTCCTCTGGTCATTCAGCATATCCATTATACCTGATGTACGCCTATAAATTATAGAAGAGGACATACACACTCTCAGATGCATATTCCATTTGATGAAGGATTACAAAACCACAATCTAAGCCTTCCAGTTGGATCCATGGGCTGAGATCAATAGCTCTGAGTGTGGTTGTACAGTAGCTCCCCAGATCTCCTCATATCCAAGGGCAAACTAAGCTGCAGGGTAGGGCTTTCCCTGTCCTTGGAGAACTAGTGTACCCTCCAACCACGTCCTTGAAAAATCACTCTACAATAATAAAGATCTGCCTTCTCGGAGGTTTACACTCCAGCCCTGTGTCTGGAGATGTAACCTCTCTTTATCTGAGCAAACAGACAAGAAACAGTGTGGTCATATCCTGTTAGAACACCAAATCTGTCAGTCCACCCTGGGAGCTGACATGATTGGTTGATACCCTACCTTTGGGTGGGTATCAACCATTTACACAGACCCATAATGCTTCTGGATAAATACAGCACTGTTCACCTGTGTCTGTCACAGTGCTGTAAGTGTGTGGGTGGAGGTGAGATTGCGTGTGAGAGTGTGTGTGTGTGCGTGGGTTCATGGGTGTGTTTGTGTTTCTGTGTGTGTATAAGTCATTATCACCCTTCAAATCCCATCTGAGTTCTATGTGAACTGTAATCTACTCTCTCTCTTTCTCACTCTCTCTCTCTCTCCCTCATCTTCTCTCCCCCTCCTTTCCTTTTTCTCCATCCATCTCTGTATATCTGTATCACTTTCTTTCGCAGACTCACATGCGCTCACACACTAATAAAGACAGTGTTCGGTCGTTCTCTTCATTAACGGAGTGACTAAACTCAGTTACGTTCTGGATTTTATGAGTATTACCAATCTGCAGTTTGGGAGAGAAAAGCAGACAATAAATGCAGAAAATAAATGACAACACAACCCCAGGTTTAGGTCTCGATCATGTCTCTCTCAGCTCTGAGGACCAGAGGACTATCTTTTATAGGGCACAAGAAAGTAAATACAGATAGTGACAGTCAGGCAGTAATGGTGTTACGACAGTCACAGAGAATGAGATTCCCAGCTCCCAGCCCATGACCACTCTCAGGGCAGAGAGTGATCATTGGTGGAGCTCTCCCTGAAGTCATCACAAGGGACGTTTACCCAGAACTTTCTCCATAGCCTGGACATCTATTCAGCCTGACAAAAAGACACAATCAACTCTTATCAATAGTAAACACACATGAGAACATATTAACTAATATCCAATGACTAGTTCTATTGATTAGTGAATAGCATAAGGACAGAAGATTCTTCAATTAAAATTCAATTTCTTCTACAACACGCAGACACACACACACACAATCCTCTGAAGTGACACATAGGCAAAACGGTTGGTGACCTGGAATCCAGGCATGGCTGGAAACCCATACACCAACCCCCCCCAACCCTCCCGATGGCTGTGCCCACTGCATTCATCTAACAAATGCAGAGTGAAGGCAAAGTTCAGTATTCAACAGAGACTTTCTAAACAGGCATTGTGGCCTGTTTTGGAGGACTCACAGAGGCCAACGTACACAGGACGAGAAAGGTCAGGCTGTTGGGGATCAGGCTGTGACATAAAGGTTTCCCTGCGCCTGACTTCTCCTCCGTTCCGCTGGGTGCAGATGAGATGTTATTCTGCAAAGTACAGGGGGATCGGACGCATCTTAAAGTGGTTTCCCCTTTAATATTTCACGGTGTGGTTCTTAACACTGCATGGTGGGAGGGGTGGGGAGGGGGAGGCGGGTGGTTGGGACAGGGGGACGTGCAGGGCAGGGGGGGGCCGAGCACTGTTGAAACCAGACTCATTATTTCCATCTCTCATGGAGAGGACCTGTTCTTTTTTGTCCCATTTCTGTTCAGCCGAGTGAGACCCTCTCTCTTCCTCTACAGATTCCGCTTACATAAAGAACATCAGTCACATGGTCCGACAGACCTAAATTCACAATTTGGAGCAATGGACTTTTTTCTCCCACTTCATGCTTCCCCTAAGCCCTCCCACCCTATGTGAGCTCAGCAGTTTCTCCATGACCCAGTGTTCTCATCAATGTAGTTGTTGGTGCGGGGAATTTGCACTCCCACAGTCAAGCATAGTTTATGGGCCCATTGTGTTCGTCTCAGATAGATAGATGAAGCTGTTTCCGTGCTACGGCGGACGACTCAAACAGTTTTACTGCAGTGCGGTTCTCTCCAAAACCGCCCTAATCGTTCTCGACTGATTTATTTACATTCTGACAGTAAATATTGATGGAGGGATTGGAGGGTTTTAGTTCGCTGAGCAGTCACTTTGATGGCTGGAGAGCCTGGAGAACCTGGTTCTCTTGACTTTCTTCTCCAAACATCTATGTGCTTCGCCCATGCAGTACCATGCTCTCCTCTGATCTCCACAGCCCTGGAGGTGGGACACTGACCTCAGTTGAGTAGGGGAATTTGATTCGGGGGACTGATCGGCCGCACTGGGTGAAACGAATCAAGTGCAGTCAATAATACCCACCCCCAAAAGATGATTCTTTTTCAGCCTTCACATCCAAGTTCAAACTTGGATTTCATTATCTCTCTAAAGACTGAATTAGGCATACCCTAGTGTCAGCAGGATGGAGAGTGAGAGAAGGAGAGAGAGCAAGACAGAGAGAGAGAGTAAGAGAGAGAGTGAGCGAGACATCAAGAGAGAGAGAGAGAGTAAGATGGAGAAAGTGAGAGCAAGAAAGAGAGAGCGAGGGAGAAGAGTATGGACGAGGGCTGCATTAATGAACAGTGTGAGCAGGAGAGCCCTCTCAGCACTGAGAGGTTGAGGAGGTTTATTTCAGACTCTAACTGTAATTGGGAGCTAGTGAGGATGAAGAGCCGGCGTGATGTATTCATTAAACAACCATGTTCACTTCAGAGATGGGCCGAGAACAGACAGAACAGAAAAAGTGAGAGAGAGAGAGACAGAGAGAGAGACAGAGAGAGAGAGAGAGCGAGAGAGAGAGAGAGAGAGAGAGAGAGAGAGAAGAGAGAGAGAGAGAGAGAGAGAGAGAGAGAGAGAGAGAGAGAGAGAGAGAGGGAGAGAGAGAGAGAGAGAGAGAGAGTGAGAGAGAGAGAGAAAGAATTGGATGGTGTATGAGAGATACAATAGATTCCATTTATCCTGTGCCAATAAAGCTATTTACATTTATATTTCCAATTTAATTGAGAGAAGGGTGGAGTGGCAGATTGAGTGAGTCACATAGCAGGAGAGAGAGATTGTTATGATTACTGTCAGAATCCTTGCTGACATGCCAGCCAGAAAAATTTACATGTGTTTGAAAATGAGAGAGGACAGCCAAACTTCCTGGGAAAGGGACGGAGGAAAGAAGAGAGGAGGGGAGAGGGGGATGAGGAGGGGAGAAGAGGGGAAGGAGGGGTGAGGAGAGAAGGAGGGGAGGTGAGAAGAAAGATGGGACGGGAGGAAAAGGTGAAGGAAAGGAGACAGTAGGGGAGTAGAAAGGAGGGTAAATGGGGGTAGGACGGAGGGATGAAAAAAGAAAGAAGCGAATGGTGGGAGGGATGGGGAGAATAGATTAATAGAGAGAAACTATGGGGAGTCGGAGAAGAATGGAGAGAGGAAGTCAAATTAGATGGATGAGGAGGAGGAGGTGTAAGATTAGGAAGGGAAGACTTTCCAGACTTAAGTTAGGTCAGTAGGAAGCCAATCACTAAATATTAATGAACATATGATACTTTCAAGAAAAAATCGTTCTTGTTAATAAGAGATTATTTAACATCCTCGCAGTGTGCTTACCAAGGTTAAGCTACAGTGTAACAGGTAAGCACACACATACACACAGACACACATTGTGTTTGTCTGTGGGGGTTGTGTGTGCGTGAGTGTGTCCGCTAGTGTGTGTGTCCATGTGAGTTTGTCCGTGTGTGTGTCCTGTGTGCATGTATATGTGTGTCTAAGTGTGTGTGTGTAAGCGGAGGCAGTAAGTCTGGAAGCTTTCAGCAGTGGTGTGCCGTGTAAATAGCTCCTGTCCAAGTCGGGATGCTTATCTCCTTTTATATATGACTCCTCCCACAGCAGGACAGGCTGAATGACGACTGAGCAACACAGCAACCGGGAGAGGGAAGATTGTTTTGGTCGTCTGAGGTGTAAACATTGAGGATGAGGTGCGGGGATGCTAGATTAGAATCCAGAATGTGCAAAAGGGACATAAGAAAGAGTACCTCAGTGACAGCTTGGGATGTGTGTGTGTGTGTGTGTGTGCAGATGTGTGATAGAGGTCATGGCTGACATGAGTCTACTGAGAGCCCCAGGAGTTGGAAGAGCTGGGGCCAGCTGGGGCGAGGTGCGGCGAGCTGCCGCAACGTGCTGGACTGTGAGACCTCAGGAGCTACGTGCGTGTGAGAGTTCTGGTCCCGGGGAGACCGTCCGTACTGCACATGCTCCTTCTCTCTGTCTCTCACTCACTCACTCACTCACTCACTCACTCACTCACTCACTCACTCACACAAGCACACATACTGTACTTACACACGCACGTACACGTACAGGCACATGGGCACGCACACACATACACACACACGTGCTCAAACACCTACACACACACCTTGTATCCCCAGGAGCCGAAACAAACTCACATACAGCAGCATGCCTAATGTCATGCATTAATTTTCACGGCCGTACCAATTGGCTGCAAGTCACCCTACTCAAACAGTAGTCCTCATTTCCACATGTATACACAGCTATGTTCTTAACATAAATGTATGATACAATAGATCAAAATCTCCAGGTCCTCCAGATTTGTATTTGTTGCACAGCACCTGTGGAAGATAAAGCTGTCTTTACCCAATGGCTTCTGTCTGGGCTTCGGGAGATTCTAACATTCATCGGCTAGCCGAGGGAAAAGAAAGTGACACCAGACCAGAAATACAAATGGAGAATAATGAATAGATCAGAGACATGGATATGGTCCGCCGCAAAGGCTCTGAGGCATGAAGGTCAGGAGATGTTTTTCTTTTCAATGATCTTCATGAAGGACTCAATGATAACAGCTGAAATTCAACCAACGGATGTCTTACAGAATATGCCAAGCTCTCACCCACAGACAGGACAGTTCTATTACATGTCAGGCTCAACACATTAGAAGACCTCCTTCATCCAGGGGCTCCAGCCTCCTCTACACCTGGAGACCAGGCTCAAACTGCCCTGGAGATGGTCTTTCATCACAGACTGATATCAATTGAGCACACTGAGGACAAGGTGACCGGTTCTCCACAACTGTCCCTCTGTAATGTGAATCAATACAGAGAAATACGGTGAATAATACCAAGAAAATGACAAGGAATAATATGAGATGAGGTAATGATAAAGTATTGCTTGTTCTACTCATAAGGTTTACAGGCACATGGTAGATCCTTCCATTTCTCGCACCTGTACCATATACATCTGTTCTAGATTTCTGAAATTTATTTATTTTTGCAGCATGTATACTCATTTATTATGTATCTTTTGATGTGCGTTGAGTGACTTGTTTCTACCCCGAGCACAATCAAGTGTTTTCAGAGGGCGCCCCATGGCCTCTCAGACACATGGAGATGCATTTACATAAGATCCCTTCTGGACTGCCCTCTCCTTCCCCAAGGACTGCAGCTGACTCTACGGACTACTGAGCTGCCTATGTGAGCCAGCAGCCACAGAGATGTGTGTGTGTGTGTGTGTGTTTGCTAGCAACCTGTCATCATATATATGATCAGGATCAAAGGACGGGCCAACTACTTGTCTCATCTCCTCTCCTATCCTCTCCTCTCCTTTCCTCTCTCCTCTTCACTTCTTCTCATCTCTTCTCCTGTCACTAAGGTGTCACCCCCCGTCACATGTCTAGCGCTGGGTGAGCCAGCCGCCTAATGAAGTCAGTGTGAAGCCTGGCGCTCTGGAGAGCTGGGAGACTGGGAGACTGGAGACATTGGAGGTGACTCCATTGATGAAGTCCATATTGCATGCTGTTGCCTCATTTCCTGTCCTAAATGACTGTCAGTCTGGCAGACTGGTGGGCTGGCCGACTGACCGTTTGTCCCAGTTCATTTCCTAGCTCCTTTCCTGGTTCCTCTTTCGGTTTCCTCAGCCTCAGGAAGCTGGAGTAACAAGCTCAAAAAGCGTGTGACCGAGAGAGAAAGAGAGAGAGAAGGAGAGGCAGAGAGAGAGAAAGAAAAAAAATAGAGAAAGAAAAGAAAACAAGAGACAAAAAATGGCGGAAAGATGAGGCTGGGGACATGGTTAATGTGAATTGACATCACATAGCAGAGATGTGAGGCCTCCTGCTGTCTCCCCAGCTATGGGCGGTCAGAGGGAAACCCTCCTCTGAATATCAATCATTCAGTTATTCAGGCTTTTGCTCGACTGTAATCAAATACTGGCAAAGGCTCAAGGGGCATTTCACAAACATCCTGTTGTAAACAATACTGGTCAAATTCCTCTCTCTCTCCCTCTCCCTCTCCCCCTGTCTCTCTCTCTCTCTCTCTCTCTCTCTCTCTCTCTCTCTCTCTCTCTCTCTCTCTCTCTCTCTCTCTCTCTCTCTCTCTCTCTCTCTTTATCTCTCTCTTCTCTATTTAGAAGGCTCCGGATGCCAGGTTCGATGCATACTCGCTCCTGGTTTCTTTTGAACCCTTTTGCTGTTCAAAGTGGGATCTGCCAGTCGTCAGGCCCCTTGGCAAGGCTTGGATCTCAACCATGATATGACGCCACCCCTGGCTCTGTGTGTTTTGCCTGTCAGAGTCGAGGAACTAGACCTCATGGAACCCCACGGAGATGACCCCCCCCCCTCCTAAGATATGGAATAACCTGTATGAACTGTGACAACAAAGACAATACATGTGTTGAACAGTAGCTTTAGATTTTTCTTCTGGTAAGGTTCAGAGTGAATGGCTCTGACACAAGTCTGACGAGTAATGAATAAAAAGTCCAGTCTGTTGGTGTCGTTAGGGTTAAGTTGACTGGAACAACAGGCCTGTCTGAACCTTGTTACACTGCACATTGGAATCCTTGAGATCCACCCAGTGACAGTGACACCTGATTCCGGAAGGCCCAGAACCGCCCCCATCCCAGAAGGAAGTGGAGTGGATGAGGGCTGATCATGGAGGTCTGGAGCTGGATTGTTTTAACTCAGGTAGTTGAGGGAGAAAGTCACCCTGTGATCTATTGGAGTCAGTAACCCAACTTAAGGACATTGACTGAATCCTACTAATTTGATGCGAGATCCTGCCACTTCTACCCTTAGAAGATAGAGAGAGAGATTAAAGAAAGTAGATTATGCAAATCGATCCGGCAAGCAAGTACGCGTGCAACATATTCAGAATACAATCACCACAAGGCTGTACAGTACAGTATTGATGCTTTATCCTGTGGAGAAGGAAAGGTAGCAAGGGAGAGAGAATGTTAGAGAGTTAGAGAGAGAGGTCAGATATATGGGGGAAGAGAGGGAGAAAAAAGGAAGAGATAGGCGAAGGAAAGGGAGAGAGATAAAGAGAGAGAGAGATAAAGAGAGAAAGACTGAGGGGGTGGGGTGGGGCTGTGGATCCCAGAGTGAGTGGTGCTCACTGCTAGATGAAAACAAAGAAGAGAAATTCCAAGGGACTATTGGATAATTGTAAACCAAATTCAAAGGTTCTCAATGTTTACATCGAGGAGATAAGAGGCATTCTCTCCAACATGTCCTTAGTACATGAAAACATCCTCCCGAAAACCGATATCAAGGGCATTGGAAGCTCTAGCGAGAACACACAGGCGCAGACACACACGACAAACACACATACACACATACACACATACACACATGTACACACTCACACACCAACATGCCCACCAGCACCACATTTACATATTCCATTATGGTAATTATAAGAAATGTGACATACTATCTTTGCTTTACTGCCAATGAAGTACAATAATGTTGTTGTTTTTGTACCTTTGGGAGGAAGCCGCAGAACTTTCCACTCAGTATTCCGTTCAATGACCGTCATTCTGGGCTAAACCATCACAGCTTTGAACATGGTTGTCCCTGGGCCCTGTGCGAGGAGGGAAAAGGACACAGGATAATGTCGTATGTGACTGGAAAGAGCAATGTGTTTACTGGCTGCCACAAGGAGATGGAAACAACACACTGCATGGGGCTCCTGGCTCCTGAACCTGTCAGAGGTTAATTCACAAGTAGAAAACACTTTGTCTCTCACCAGGCCCCATTCACAATCATTTACCAGGGAATGTACTATGTGGCTGCCAGAGTCAGCCCCTCTAGGTGAAGGTCCACTGAGAGAAAGCTGTTCCACTGAGAGAGAGAGTGTGTGGGTAATGTAGTCCGCAGGGAGTGTTTGTGGATATGTTATGGTCCAATCCCAGAGAGTGTGTGTGTTTGTTGTATGAGAGTACGTGCGGGTATTGTATGCCCGATGGAAAAGACAGAGAGAGGCAGTGAGACAGTGTGTGTGGGTATTGGATAGTCCTCAGAGAGTGTGTGTGGGTATTGTAAGGCCTGTAGAGCGTGTGTGTGTGAGAGTATTGCATGGTGTATAAAGAGAGAGGGCGAGAGAAAGAGAGGTATTACATGAATGTGTGAGTACACGCACAGCCAAAGTCCTGCAGCAGACACAATCCCTTGGATGAACTTGATGGTGTCTGGTAGGAATTAAAAGGAATCAGATCCGATTTCTAAGAGACGGGAACACGCTTCAGGCGCATCATTCACTTCAAACAACACAGAGGACCCAACTGGATTCTACCATCCGTTTTGTTTCAAATATATTTTTCGAGATAGTTGGCAGCCGGGGCCATTTCGTGTCGGGTCTATGAATTCATGGACAGGCTCCTCTGATCGTCTCTCCTCTCCTCTCATCACGCTGTAGATGGTAATCAGTCACAGGACGCAGTACGAAACAGGCCCAGAGACTGAGGTGGCTGTCTTACATGCAGGAAGTGTAGCCAACACCTCATCTCTTCCTCTCTATCTCTCTCTCTCTCTGTTTCTTTCTTTCTTTCTTTCTCTCTCTCTCTCTCTCTCTCTCTCTCTCTCTCTCTCTCTCTCTCTCTCTCTCTCTCTCTCTCTCTCTCTCTCTCTCTCTCTCTGTTTCTTTCTTCTCTCTCTCTCTCTCTCTCTCTCTCTCTCTCTCTCTCTCTCTCTCTCTCTCTCTCTCTCTCTCTCTCTCTCTCTCTCTCTCTCTCTCTCTCTCTCTGTCTCTCTCTCTCTCTCTTTCTCTCTGTGTCTCTCTCTCTTCCTCTGAACCTCTAGGCCTAATGAGACCCACCCACAGCCGGGCTCAGACAGTGAGGATCAGCTGACCTTGCTGGTATCAGATATTTGTTGTCTACAGAGTTACTTCTTTACCTCCTTTAAAGGTCAGGCTTTCCATGCGTTAACCATTAGGGTAGTCAGGTTCTCACTGGTTCTGGTTCGATACGAGTGAGAGCAGATTCATAGCTAATTGGTTTCCTCTTTGTCACACTCTGCTTTTAATTGGTGTTGTTGGCTGACAATATGGCCGGGCTTAATTACCGCCTACAGCACACCATTCTGGTGGCGTTTCCCTCGTCTTTTGAAGTCTCGTCAGGGAAGGTCACCGTTCGCCTGCTGGTGATTGTTGTCTCAAGTGGAGTTATAGCCAAGTAACATATGCCTCTGTGTGAAGTTCTATTGATCCAATGTGTTCATTAGCGTGCTCTGCAAATTAGCTGCTACAACCCAGGCGACGCTAGCATCCATCTCCATCTTGAAAGCCCAAAGAGATGCTCAACTGGAATTTATGATAATCAAGGAGCTCTGCACTGGAGTTGATTGGACAGTCCACCGTGGTGCCTTGAGTGTTCTAAATGCTAATTGGTCCCTCTGGTTTAGGGGGAAATGAGTTTTGACAAGAGGTGAGCTCCTTCCTTTGGAAAGGAGGTTTGGTGGCATCCATGATCTTCTTCTTCAATTATGAATGATTTGATTCTTCCCACGTTTCTTGTACTGACGTGAAGGAAGGCTGGACTTGGTTTTAATGAATTGCTTTTTGATCATCAGTGATGGGAAGCATGACTCCACTCTCCTGGCATTGCTCATTACGTCTGATCATGGGCTCCAATTAGATTTGAGTTTAATAAATAATGGAGTTTTTTTTTATTGGAATGTGAGAGAGTTAGGCTACACTGAAGCTAGACTGAATCAAGACCCCTGTTGCTAAGCTGTGGTTGGACCTCCTCTCAGAAGGAGAGGAGACGAGAGGAGGAGAAAAGAAGAGAAAAGTTGAGAGGAGAATAGAGGAGAGCAGAGAGGAGAATAGAAGAGAGAGGAGACAAGAGGAGAGGAGAGAGGAGACCTTAGGAGAGGAGAATAGAGGAGAGCAGAGAGGAGACGAGAGGAAAGAGGAGACAAGAGGAGAGGATAGAGGAGAATAAAGGAGAGGAGAGAGGAGACCTGAGGAGAGGAGAATAGAGGAGAGGAGAGAAAAGACCTGAGGAGAGGAGAGAGGAGAATAGAGGACAGCAGAGAGGAGACCTGAGGAGAGGAGAATAGAGGAGAGCAGAAAGGAGACGAGAGGAGAGGAGACAGCAGGGCGAGCTGGCAATGTAACTCCAACGTCTGGGTACTGTGTACTGTGTTGTGTGTCAGTTCTGGTGGAGGGCCTCAGGTGTGTGTGACTACACAGCCGTGGTTTAGCAGGTCTGTGTCAGCCAGGTGTTCATTTCACTAACAATAGAGACTCTACGTCACCGCTCTGAGGGGCCAGCAGTGCTCACAGGCTCCGCCATTGACTCACCGCCAAGCCTGACTTGTTAATGCTCTTTTTATTTAAGGCGAGCCTTTGTCTGCCGAATCAAAGATATCTCAGGTTTGAAGTGTGGTTGAATGGGACGGACGGACGAGGGGAGGGATGATGGGGGAGGAGAGGAGACTGTAGATATGGAGAATCTGCTGTTTAATTCATGGCTTCATAATTCAGGCCGCGTAGCGTGGAGCTGGGGGGGGGGGGGGGTGGGGGTGGGGGGTGGGGGGGGGGCTGTGTATCGTTGTGCCTCGCTGGTGAATATTCCCTTTGGGTATCAGCTATCTGACAGGATCCTCAACAGCTCCTCCAATACTGAACGCATTCACAACAACACATGAGAGATCTTTCAGGGATACACCAAGGACAAAGGAAACAGACACTAAACCTCTAACGGCACAGTTGTGGTTTATGTTGGCAGCTTTTAGATAAACCTCCCCAAACTTCTTTAGTGTTATGCTCAGGAGTGTCTTGGTGGCCTGGGGCTTCTGCGCTGTAACTTAGTGTAGAACTATGCTTGACTGTGTACTACAGGAGACTGGGTCTCACGCACATCCAGTCCCTACTTAAGTCCCCAAGCATATCGCTCACCAGCAAACAACGCATGTCAACAGTGATTCAATTAAACTCAATTAATGAGCAGCTCGATCACCTTCAAAAAGAACTGTTGAGATTTGCATTATTTCAAATCTGATTAACGTTGAGGTTGTTTTGGAGGAGGCTGTGGCCCTGAGTACTGACAGCTAAGGTAGGATGAAGAGTAGTTCTGACAGAAAAGCATCAGAGTTCGCCGGCGACTCGTCTGCAGTTGGTGTGTGTGTGTGTGTGTGTGTGTCTCCGCAGCGGGAGAGAAAATGAGGGAGGGAGTTGGAGGTTGAGCCAGAAGGTTGGGTGGCCGTGATGGACAGAACAGTGACAACAGGATAATGACATCCTCAGAGTCAATGATATTCATGGACAAATATTCTCAAGTATGGGAAATTGAGATGTGACGACAACGCAGTTAGTTGATAGAACGGACTAAAAGGAGGAGCAGATGGTTTGCCGTGAGAGAAAGATGTTGCATACTTTCGCTGCGTCAATGCGAGTGAGGTCACAAACTGAAGTCACCATGACCCGAATGAGCCCTGGATATCTCAAGGTCTTCTTTCCTAACTCAACCTCTTCAACAACAACCCTGTTTCTATTCAGATAGATACACACCATGCAGGGAAGTTCCATCTAAACAGATGAAATCTTTCTGCCAACTTTGTGAGTGACATTGATATCCCATTTTTTTCTTTATTTCTTTTTGCTGGCTGTTTATTGTTTGACTGCTTTAATCAATAATTGAGAGCAAGCTCATAAAACACTGCTGTTTGCCTGGAGGATAAAATGCTAATTGATTATAACCAGTGAACGAATCTCTTGTACTCTCATATATTATGACAATTGTTATGGCTTTTTACGTTCCAGGGGAACATCAATGCTTTTAAATTATAGATGTTATCAAACCAGATAGTTGTTAAGTCAAATGGAAGCCTTGGCCCGGAAACACACACAGACATACAAGCGTTTGAAGATTCAAAAAGCTTAACTATGGTAACCAACACAACAAACACCACAACGACGTTGGCAGTAAATCGTCTACTAAATATTTAAAAAGCTGGATAATTCTGTTGAAGTTTTAATGTTGTTAAGTTTTATGTTCAATAATGGAGAGTCTGGACCATACATATAATTATGTCAGTTGTGTATTGATATTACCTCGCCATGAAACTGTCTCTTCTGTTGATGAACAGCCCATGATAGCCTTGCATGTACTAGCCCAGATCCCATAGTGTCATCTGCAGAAACAGAGCACCCAGACTCTCCACGGTTCCCTTCTCCAGACCACACCCTCTTATGGAGTAGCAGGGGATCGGATGAGGGTCGGGGGGCAAACAGGGAACTCCCTTTCCGGTGTCCTGGAGGACCCTGCATGGGCACTGTGCCCCTGAAGGGTGGTGGAGGAGAAGGGGTGGGGATGTAAGGAAGAAGAGGAGGAGGGATGTGACGAGAAGGAGTAGGAGGAAGAGGTAGGAGAGGAGGTGTGTGTACGGAGGAAGAAGAAGAGCAGGAGGTGAAGAAAGAGAAGGTGAAGGGAGAGAGGGAAAGAGAACCTATTGAGCTTTCAAAAAGGAAAGAAAGTCAGCAGCATTGTCCAGCCAAGCGCTGAAACTGGTGGATTATAATTGTGTGAATCAGTGTATTAAACCAGAGCCCTCAATGTGATGGTTGGACCTCCTCAGCTTTGGATACCCCGCAATTCATAGTAGAAGATGACTGAGTCATCTCAATGCCTATGGCTAGCACAGCTTTCAAACAGCTGTAAAACACATGCCTGAAACAGCTGGGTCTAAAAGCTCTGAAATCTCCCCGAAATAGTCTGGAAACAGCCCACTAACAGCCCTGAAACAGCCCACTAACAGCACTGAAACAGCCCACTAACAGCCCTGAAACAGCCCACTAACAGCCCTGAAACAGCCCACTAACAGCCCTGAAACAGCCCACTAACAGCCCTGAAACAGCCCACTAACAGCCCTGAAACAGCTCCCAAACAACAAATCCATGGCGTGCTTGCATCGATGAACTGTAATGTTTTTCTTTTTTTGGCACACATCTGCAGGAAGAGAGCTATAGGATGGGAGCTTCATTCCAGCTGAAGTGTGTGGCTCCACTCAGCCTGGCTTGACCCTGGCAGTGGGACAACGTGCTCCAGCGAGGATAGAACCACGGTGCTGGAGAAGGGGCAAGGACGACCCAGGATACCCAATACGCTGCTACAGTAGCACTCGTGGTTTATCAAAGAGCCTGTCTTCCATCACAAAACTGAATCTCCAGAGGATAAATGGTCCCAAGCCAGCAGGGTGGCTATTGATCCCCGATCAATACGTGTGATTTTAGGAGAGAGAGGTGTCTGTGCATCTGTCCAGCTGAGTCACTGCTGGACGGGTTGATGACATGGCCGGCCTCTCTGATCAAGCAACAACCATCCTTCATTACTTAACCAGGCTCCATATATGGTCAACAGTCAACAGTCGAGTTCACTTCCTGTTTACAATCTCGTTGAAGGGGGGAGTGTGCAGAGACTTAATAACAGCTCAGCTCTGATAAGTGTTGCTATTGGCTACCAACATTGTGTGAAAGTAGTGGCTCTTGGTGTAGTTGTTTTGTTGCCAATCATGGACCTATTGTCTAAGTGGCTTTGTAGCTTTTTAACTGTCGTAACTACCATCTTCCAACACAGAATCTCTATCTGTGTCACCCACTAGAGGGAGACAAAGACCCTGCATGCAGGATTGATCCAACTCATCAGGACGATAGTGATGATTATGACATTGTGGCTGAGTGGAGATTTCAAATACAGACACTCGTGTCAGAAGGGGTTTGAATCGGGCCCATCTGACGGTAGCCGTGATGCGGGTGACAGTGAGAGGCTCTCCCTCATCCTGCCTTCACCCCCACGAGAGCCAGGAGGAAATAGCAAGTGTGATTGTCCTCAATTGAATCAGAGCTTATATGACTAAAACACAATTAGCCTAAATACGGGCTTCTGTAAAGGCCTATGCCATCCGTCAACTGTTAGTTTTTTCCTAAAAGCTCAGAAATTGGTATGTATTGGCAATAACAAGCAAAGCAATGCAGCCGTAATTGCATTGCAGCTGAATGATGAAATAGCCGGGTGACCCAGTGTTATCACCAAACTGTTATGTGAGAATTGGATTTGAGCTGCTGCCGGCTGGGAGTGTTGATAATCATGCCTCTGCTGCAGCAGCTGGGGGAGTGGAGACTGTGTGTGCGTTTGTGTTTGTGCGCGTGTGTGTGAATGTGGGGGGTATATGCGTGTGGACTGTTTGTGTGTGGAGTGCGTGTGTACATTTGTGTATGTGGGCAGAATGGGTGTGTGTGTGTGTGGGGGGAAGGGTGTTTGCGCGTGCATGCGTCAGTGTGTCCATACATGTGCGCGTGGGCGTGTGTATCCATGTGCGTGTGGGGGGGGTCTTTTTGTGTGGGAGCAAATTATGTGATGGAGACGTCATCTGTAATCAGAGCTGCAGCTCCGGCGCCCTGCTGTAATTGCTTCCGTATTTCAGTAAAGACATCGTCCTCGTTGGAGATCTGTCTGCTCTGGGGGCTGTCAGGCGGGAGAAGAACAGACGATATTGAGCAGATCTGTTTATTACAGAGACAGCATCATGGATTACAGGAGCAATCAGCTCTGGATGCTGGAGGCGCCCCAGTACAGTATTGGAGGGGAGGCTAAACAGAGCGATCTGTAGCAGCTGAAAAGCCTGGAGGAAAACATGGTTCCAGAAGCCTCCTCAGCTCAGTCCACTTACATCCCTAAATGTAAACTTACAACGGACCGAAAACCTTTTCATCTGTCATGAAACTGAGTTGTACCACTGAACCCTCTAGTTGATATCAAAGGCAGAACCTTGGGGAGCTTTTCTGTTGTGGGGAGCTGTTTCTATTGCTACATTGGAATGTTTTATTGCAATTTGAGGAAAACAAATAGGTCCCTGAAGGGCCATGGGTACTTTATCTCCCCAAGTCTGCTTGACGGCAGAGGAGTTTGTGTAGACTGACATAGCTTGCAAAGGAATGCCTACTTTGGGGTTTGAGGAGGCAGAGCAGAATCTGATTACGGGGTTTGAGGTAGCTCAGAAAAGTCTGACTGTTTAGGGTCAAGGAGCAGAACAGTGTGACAGTGTAGTTTGAGGTAGCTAACCAAGGTCTAAATGTGTGGTTGGAGGGAGCAGGGCAGAGTCTAATTCTGTGGTTTGTGGCCAATAAGAAATACCTAACTGTGAGGTTTGAGGGAGCAGAGCAGTGTAACCGTGTAGTTTGAGGTAGCTGTAGTTTGAGGTAGCTAAGCAAGTTCTGACTTTGTAGTTTGAGGTGGCTAAACATGGTCTGACTGTAATTTGAAGAACCATGCGCGCCACACATCATGCAGAACACAACAGACCCAGACGATTTGCTCACCCGCTGAGGGCTTGCCTGGGTTGCTATAGCGACAGCTGCTAAATCTGTCACGGCTGTGGAACGCTGTGCTCTGGGTTTTTTCCAGTAAGTAGCCAGGTCCCCCCCCCCCCACACACACCGACAGACTGGTGCCATAGATCAGCTCTGGTCTTCCAGTAACTAACCAGGCCCCTATCATGTTAAAGCAGTCCTGAAAATGGGTTTCTTTCATGTTCATATTTACATTGAAAATGAAATAGCCCATTAATGGTCCAACTAAGGATGGAGGGCTAGAACTAACCACCTATCCTCCTATTGAAAATGTTAAAAGTCTGTCTGGAAGTCAGGCATGGACAAATGCTTTCCAGCCCTCTGCATTGACGCTTTCTCTGTAGTTGAAGTGTCTCTGAGTGACAGGGCACCCAGTGTTTTGTGTTTTTAAGAGAACAGTGTAATTGCACTGTTGTTTGAGAGCTGGAGAGTGTGGTGTTGATTGTGGGGCAGAAATAGAAAACAGACAAAAGAAAAAAAAAAAAAAGAAAAAGTAACCTCAGATAGAGGATTGGTGGTAGGAGAGAGAGAGAAAGAGAGAAAGAGAGAGAAAGAGAGAAAGAGAGAAAGAGAGAGAAATGAAGCCCTTACGGCAAATTGAATGCATTGTTTTAATAACGGCACAATGGAAAGAGCTTACTGTGTTCCACAGTTGCATGAATCAGGAAGCACACAGAGACCCTCTGAGACATATTGCACACAAGCTTATACATTTACAGTCACTAGAGTACTAGAAACACAGTTTGCCTTTACAGCAATATGACTGGCTTTGCAGACAATAGCAAAACAAGCCCTCATGTCTGAATCTTATATTATGAAAAAAGCAAAAACAAATATAAAAAGGCAGGTTGGTTATTATGGAGCGTGCTGACAAGAGGAGACTTATTGGAGGATACATTTGACATTCAAACCGTGGACACATTACACATTTGTAATGTGTTATACAGTGTGTGTGTAGTATTGTCTTGGAATAACTTCATTGTGTAATACCTTGTGGGCATAAAAACATTGTCTCTCGGTACAAATGTCAGGAATGTTCCACCTATATAAAATGTATGCAAATCCATTTTCTGTAAAAACTCAAACAAGTCAAACAAAACATTTGACCTAAAAAACTCATTGTATCAAAAGTGTAAAGATAAACAAACCAAAAAGCAAAAACGTCAAATCATGTCCCACATATTGATAAAAAAGAGAGAAAAAGAAAATGTATCCATTATTCATTATTTGAACAAAAGTAATTTTTGAAATTGTCTTTAGCTTTTTTGGGATGACGGTGAAGCAAGTGAAAGTTCTTGAGAGTAAATAAGCACTTGAGATTTTGGCTGGAACACCCCCCTGCACTCAACCAATCACAGGAAAGATTTGGCAGACTTCCTGGTTGCCTTCATGGCTGATGGGAGTTCTAAATGACATCACAAAATGTTCTGTCCCCTGGCCCTTAGTGTTCCGTCAAGTGATAGCAAAAGGTCTGTCTGATTGGTCAGAACCTGAAACAGAGAATAAAAACACATTTTATTTTTCTCTTCAATTGTTGTTCAATCCCTGATCTCAATAACACAATTAACGAAGACGCTAAACTACGGGAGTTATGTGAAGTGAAAACTTCCAGAAGTCACTCCAGGCAGCGTCTGTTGTTGTGCCTTTGAACATGGCATGAAACATGAAAACTCTGAGCTGTCAGCATTCATTCATTCTTAACTTTGCACAGCTCCTATCTCAGTGACAGCTGAGAACAACAGCAATCACATTCAATCCTCAACTGTTGAAATTAGTGATGCCAACTGTTCAGGGGAGGGGGGGGGGGGGGGTGATCATCCATTCCCTTGGAGGACAGCTTAGTTCTTACATTGATTTAAAGAAGGACTGGGGAAGAGAACAACAGTTGTGATAAAGTATCGAAATGTTGAACGAATGTTAAATGCCAGCAGACAGAGTGGAGGAGTCACGCAGATGACGGGACGGGGCAAGGATTGTTGGGAACAACAGCGTGAAAATGGACTATGAACAGAGGAGTGTGGAGGACGAGGCGATGAACACAGGATGATCTGAGAGGAAGGGGGTGTTCCGGACCAGTTCAGAACACAGACTGGGGGGGGGGGGGGGGCACTTTATAAATACCGTGTCATGTCTGTAACAGTCAAGACTGTTACTAGGTGGTCGCGGGGGTTGGTAGGCTGTCTCTCTGCTCAGAGGGGAGGGCTAGGTAGTCAGTCCTATAGAAAGCATGGCGGGGGGGGGGGGGGGCAAAAACACAGGCATGTCTAAGACCCTGAAGACACTCTTCTAAACACCAGGGTGCCTCCATTTGAATGTAGTCACACCACAACAAGACATTTGATCATCACAATGTGGCGAATCTCATTTAAAACAGGAGCCTGATTCTGATATGAGAATTATATGAACTAAATTGCACTTCATAGAATATGTGAGAAAACACTGTCATGACATGGCTGGCGTGTCCTCTGTTGTTTCTCTAAGACAGGAATGTCTGTAATACCCAAGGTTCAGCTGTGAATATCTGTCCCTTACTTACATAAGGTGTGTGATCTATGACCCTTTAACAAACCCAAAGCTTTGGAACCTTCTAGAACAATGCATTAGCTGTGTATAAGTGTGTGAGTATGTGTGTGCAAAGTAGGTGTTGTGAGAGTGTGAATGTGTGTGGAGAGTACTGTTAGTGTGTGTGCGAGTGTGTGTGTGTAGAGTAGGAGTATGTGAGTGTGTGTGTGTTTGTGTGTGTGTAAAGTAGGTGTATGAGAGTGTGTGAATGCATGTGTGGAGAAGGTGTGTTGGTGTGTGTAAGAAGGTGTGTGCGTAATGAAAAGTGTAACTTGTGTGTGAGTGAGTGAGAGAGAGAGAGAGAGAGAGAGAGAGAGAGAGAGAGAGAGGGAGAGAGAGAGAGAGAGGGGGGGGGAGGGCACCCAGCACAGTAGCATTACTCAGGTGGTTCCGATCCATTAAACTCCATCAGTACTGAGGGAACGCTCCACTTGCTGTCAAAACTTAATGCAGCGTCTCTGAGACTGGATATCAATACCCATTAGCTGGACACGGAGATCAGAGTGCATGGCGTGTCTGTTTAAAACACATTTAGCAACTAACCATCCAAGCTACATCTCTAGCAGATGCAAGTCTGTTTGAACCAAGTGACTTCCCTCCCTGTGGAGATATTGATCTGAACACACGATCGCTTGTACGTGCTGTGAACATCAGCCTCTTGTATCCCGTGTAGGGGAGACAATCTGTCACTGGAATACACCATACATTCAGTGTGTCTATCACACAATATCTTTAAGACAGTGAATATAACACAATAGATATTACACAATACATTTGATACAATCCATGGCTTTTCAGCATGACCACCGTTAAATCACCCCGGGCAATTCATCGCCAGCATATCGTTCTGATGAATTGTGCAACAACAGCATGTAGGAATTACAGGCTCCTTCCCAATGGGCCATTCATCATAATACTGTACAGACTAGCTGGAGATAATACATGTCATCACACTGGCTGGACAAGCTTGAAGGCTCAACAAACGCGATTGGATTTTAAACATGTTCCCTGCATAATTTCTCCGGTCACACACCACTCATGCACACACACACTCTCACATACACACACACACACACACGCACATGCTCTGAGAGCATGTGGGTGCTGACAGGACAGGAATGTATATCCCTGTCTGTAGAGCGTGCATATAGTTTGTGTGTTTAATACACAGTGTGTGTGCGTGTGTCTAGAATGTGTATGTAGAGGCTGTGTGTGTGTGTAATACACAGTGTGTGTGTGTGTATGTAGAGTCTGTGTGTGAGTCTAATACACAGGTGTGGGTTCAGAGTGTGAGTCAGACAGAAAGTGTGTTCCTTTCACTTAATCACTCACTTTTTCTCTGACTAGACACTATCTTTTACTTTTTCCCCTCACCGCCCTCTTTTTCTCCGTCTCTTTCCCTCTCCCCTCTCTTCCCTCTCTCTCCCTCTTCTCTCCCCCTCCCCCCTCTCTTTTCCTCCCTCCCTCTCTCTCCCTCTCCCCTCTCTTCCTCCCTCTCTCTCCCTCTTCTCCCCCCCCCCCCCCCTCTTTTCCTCCCTCCCTCTCTCTCAGTGGTGTGTGTACTTACGCATTGTCCTGTGTCTGCTCGTCCGACCTGGAGATCTTCCTGTAGCAGTAGACCATCTCCACCAGGAGCCAGCAGGTGAGGGACACCAGCAGCACATACATCATGATCTCAGAGTACAGCGCTGCAGTGTCCTCCATGGCTGGGGAGGCAGGACACACACACACACACACAGACACACACACACACACAGACACACACACACACCAGAACAGTCATTACTGTAAAACATTTCCCCAGATCTCAAGCTATATGAGAGGTGAACTGCCCCTGTCTCAGGTATCACAGTTCTAGTGGACAGGAAGTCAGGCAAGGTGAGACTCAGTCCGCTGGAGATGGAAAAGCATGCCTTGTGTTCACATGAGAGGAGTCTTTGGTCCATATCGGTCAAACTGGGATTTTCACCCGTTTTTGTAAAATATCCAAAGAGCCAACCTGTTGTTGACAGATTATGATGCGACACTCTTAAACTACCATTCGCAACGCTATGATATAGAAACCAAATTCCTCTGATGATGTGGGTGGTTCCCTGCATGCATTCATCATTCTCTACTAGGAAGGGTCCCAGGATAAAGTGATTGTGCTGACTTTTAAAACCAAGGTTGTTAGTAAATTGCCAAAAAGTTGTCTACTGTACATTCTCAGTAAAACTCATATTCTCCTTGTTATTAGACACACAAATTTAGAATTAAGTAAAATAATTGATCCTGAAGTGAGTAATAACAATTTAGTTTACTTATACGGTCTGTATACTGTACAAATAGCATATGAATCACACAGATATTTTTTATTATTATTTATTATTTCTGTTTCAAAATAAGAGTCCTTCCTTCAAAAAAAGAGTGCTGATGAGCTGGTGCCAAACTCCAACAAGTCCATTACAGCTATAGCACAGGCAGACATGCAGCATAGGATTAAAATACTTTGGCTGTGTCAAAAGTCAAGATCATTAAATATGATCGTAAATGCCACAGACTAGTTCATAGTTTGTCAAAGTTCAAATGATTGAAATCTATGACGAGGAAACGTGACTCCTAATGAAAATCCATTAATCTGATAACGTTCTGCAGTGAATTGCTAAATACCATTAATGTAAGGTGATTCCTTGAAAAGATTGACTAAACTGCAGTTTAACCACAATCAGTCGCTCTGCCTGACTTGACTGGGAAAGGCACAGATGACATTAGCAACATTATAGCCTTGTCCATTGTGATGCTACGGGTCTATCTGCAGATAGACAATGGATTTTTGCAATTTGACACCAACATGAAATGAGTATAACATGTGATAAATAAAATGTACAATATATATACACATGTATATATTGTTATGTGGTATACAAGGGTATTGTGTGAATTACAAAAGGAAAGTCAGATAGGCATTTAGATGTATTCTTTCATTGACGTAAACCAACCACTTGGATACAACCATCTATATGTGTGTCTCTGACAATCCACAGAGAAACACATAGAGATATTATAAAGAAAAAACGTGGCCAAAAACAAATATACAACATGATTTGTATATTTGATTAAGGTGAGAGACTATTCATTCGACAAGACAAGCATTCAGCATGAAGACAGACCAAAGTCAGTACATTACCAGCTTAATAAACACAGTATAGTAGCTGGTCAGAATAAAGCCTTTTCCTGACAACTACTGCTCTCCACTGAGCAACAACAACAAGGACAGAACAAAAACACAATTATTGGTGCAAAACACGTACCCACAGTGACAGCACGGAGACTAAGGAGGGGTGGTAATCGTTAGTAATAGCTATTGCATAAACATTTTTTTAAGAATGTCTTAAAATGTTTCTTTTTATTCAAATCTGTGTTAACAGTTGTTAGAAAACGCCAAAGGTGCCAGACAAACAGGAAATGGGAGTGGAAGGGGGTGTGCGGGAGCTAGCTGCTCTGCACATCGTGAACTGTATAGATAAGAATACACATCACACAGCAAATAGCTCAGCTTGTACTGAACCGGAAAGGACAAAGATAGGGAGAGAGGGAAGGGGAGAGGGAGAGAAAAGAGAGTGAGGGAAGGAGAGAGGACTCTTCCCTAACTCCCCGCCTGGGATGGCACTAAAGTTTGTGGTTCAATCCCTGACTCTTGCTGACCATGTATCAAAGTGTTCTTGACCAAGACACTGAACCCCAAGCTGCTCCTGATGGGCAGCCTAGCGCCTAGCTCCGTCACCATGAGAATGGCTAAAGGAGAGGTAAAATGTAAAGTGCTTTGGGTGTACCATTAAATGCGCTATATAAATGCAGTCCATTTACGATTCTCTCTCCTTCATTCCCTCACTCCCTCTTTTTGCCTCTCTCCTTCCCTCACTGTAATTTGAGAGATTGAGGGTGGATGGATGAAGAGGGGAATTAATTAGAACAATTTAGAGGGAAAATATCGAAGGGGGTTCTGATGGAGGGATGGAGAGAGAGAGGAATGACAGATGGGAAGGAGGGGGAGAAGGATGGATGCGTACCTTCTTCTCTGACGACCAGATGGATTACCTTGCTGTGACTGAACAAGGGCTTGTAGGAGTCAAACACAAACTGCCGGGAGACCAGGCACTTGTAGTTCCCCGTGTCATTGAGTGTGACGTTCCTGATGCTGATGGAGACATCCTGGAGGTCCTTGCTGCCATTCCACAGCAGGCGGCCATGCCAGGGCCCCTCCACCGCAAGAGGACCTTCATTATACCGGTAGATCTGACAAACACACACACACATATACCCATATGCACACACACACGCACACACAAATACACAGACGTGCACGCATATGCAAAAATATACACCCATACACACACACACACACACACACACACACACACACACACACACACAGATATATGCACATGCACAGATGCACACACAGGTGCACATGCATAAGCACAAATATACACCCATACACACATGCACACATTATCAGTTAGACAGTGGAAACATGCATGGATAGATGCAGGTCTTGGATCATGTGACCAGGAGAAACCTACAGTGATTGGCTTCTGTCCGGGAGGTTCATAGGACCACTCCACCTCTGTCTTAGGGGTGATCTCCTCTCTCTTCATACAGGAGATACACATCAGCTTCATGGGGTTCCCCACAACGGCATTCGTCTCTGACTCCAAATCCACACACACCAACTGGCTGGGGTGGACTGGGGACAGAGAAGGGAAAGAGGCAGAGATGAAGACAGAGGTAGAGAAAAGGGTAGATAAAGATAGAGAAAGAGGCAAAGGTGGAGTTCAAAAGAGGTAGGGGCAGAAGTGAGTCAGAGTCAGACACAATAAAAGAGGCAGAGGCACAATTAGAGGCAGAGGCACAATTAGAGGCAGAGGCCGGCCCTAACTCTCACCCACAAAAACATCTACTTCCAGAGTACGCCACATTGCATCATCCAGACCATCATCGAGCGGTGACCTCATTCTACCCATGATCCTCTACTGCTCCTGCTGTACATCCTATCAAACAATCTGCTGACCCCCCCACCCCCCTCCCCTACCAGCACCACACCACAACCTCCCCCACCCTAATGAGGAGACCACAGCACTGCTATTCTCCAGCCCAGACGACCCCATGGCCTGCCAGACGCCACCACTTTGAAAGATAACACACTGTTAAACTAAATCACACTGTGGGCTTAAACACAATTTCACAGGCCAGTGAGCGCCGAGGCCACACACAGAGAACACACCATTATCCAGACAAGTGCACTGGTAGTTACATAATGGAGGGAGGGAGGAATACTGGAGGTGGGTAAAGAGAAGGAGGGAGTGTAGGATTGAGATATATATATATAAGGTGGGATGGAGGGACGGTGGGAGATGATGGATTGTAGGACTGACAGATGTGGGACCGTGGTTGGGTGGATAGGTGGGAGTGGAGGGAGTGAAGGAATGCAGGATTGAGAGGTGGCTGGATGATGAGGGAGGGTGGGAGAGGACGGATATAAGAGTGGGCTGTGGGATTGAGGGACGGAGGGATGTAAAGATGTGGGGACCAGGGATGTGTGTCAGGACCGTGTTGTCCTGCATGACTGTGGCAGGCCTAGCTGCGCTTACATAACCCACAAAGCTGCAGGGTAGACACTGTCAACATTGATCACATCTCCAGCCTTTCTGAGAGAGCAGACAACCAGATGGAAATGTGAGTGAGAGAAGAGAGAGGAATAGAGAGAGGCAGAAACAGAGAAAGACAGGGAGGGAGGAATAAAGAGAGGCACAAAACAGAGAGAGAGAGGATAGAGAGAGAGAGACAAAAAAAGAGAGTCAGAGAAAGAGGTTCAAAAAGATAGACAGAGAGAAAGAAAATCAAAAAGAGATAGAAAGACATAAAGAGGAAGAGAGATAGACAGACACAGAGAGAGAGAGAGAGAGAGAGAGAGAGAGAGAGAGAGAGAGAGAGAGAGAGAGAGAGAGACACACAGAAGGAAACGGCCAACAGGAAGCTCCTAATGTTGCCTCTAGAAAAATCTATACATTAGCTGTCTTCTCATGCTAGTTCTGACTGCTGGGTAGGCTTGGCCCCCTGAGCTTGAATGAGTGCACTATTCTATTTTCAGGAACAGAGAAAGACGGAGTGTGCGGTATCCTTTATTTGGCAAACCCATATACCTAAAGCATTGTAAAGGGGAGGATTTGACCAGTGACTTTGTAATATGGGGAGGGGGTCGGTATAGCTCAATGATACAACATTTGACGGCAGATAAAGAGGTTAAATTAGTTCAAATCCCCCCTTCATGTTGCTTTGGATAAAAACATCTGCTGAATGTTAAGGTTTAGGGTTAGGGCACAAACATCTACAACACTTACCAACTACAACCAGAAGAATTAGAGAACGCACTACTGCTCTGGTTAGCATAGTGGACGTTTGTACCGATGGTTCTTGGGGGGAAACTCTGCCTGTCCACAATGAGAGAAAAATGAGATTTCGTGAGCTTTTGTGAGACCTCCTGATGTATTCAGGACCATGGACAGCGACGCATTGAGTTAGGCCTTCTAAACTTGCCACTTATCCAAAGAGCTTAGTTTAACCTACAAAATGCAAATATTTCAATTAATATAAACAATTTTATTTTGTTTTGATGATTCATTTAAACAGTTGTGAAGCTTTATGAAAAAATAGACTGTAAGAAATGTATTGATTGCAATTATACAGGTAAATCTATATGGGAACTGTTGTTGACGATGTGAGATTTCTAAAATAAAGTAGGCTACTGAGAAACATAAAGCGGACACTCACTATCTTGTACTGTGAATCCGGAGCTTCGGCATCAAAAAAGCCGTGAGAAACCTGTGGATTCCAGGCGGTGCAGCGACAACTTGTCTGTGCGTTGCGGGTATTGGAAGCGATTCAAGAACTATTCTCTACGCCAACTTAAGGAAAAGAACATTATAAAAACGTAACAATCCCGATAACACCGATACAAATTATTGTAATCCTTTTCCAGATTATTTCAAACAACAGGAACCGTCCGCAGATAACGTGTTTCTGCGCCGCTCTCCACTGCCTTTGTTTTTTTTTTAAATAAACAGCCACTTACCAATAGGAGTGTATTTCTCTTTGATGCGCATGCGTGTCACTCCCTGTTGTAGTATTGTTGGTCCCAGTCCTACATGGTCCTGTTGGAAAGCGAAATAAAATTAACAGAATAATGCTGGTTGACGTCAGTTATCAATCAGACGCTCGTTGCAAGAAAATAATTGGATACAACTGGTTTTCGTTTGAAATTCAGTTGCTATGACCGGTAATATAATGAAAAAATTAAGACAATAGGCTTGTGTACCAGAAGGGTGTAACCAACAGTTTTATCTCTAGCACTAGTACACTGTTGTGTGGATAAAGAACAGTGGTTCTACTTAAGCCTTTTGTACATCCCTGATCTCCATACTCCTCAATTCCTCAGGAGAATGTAATGTGTTATATAAGCATGTTATACAGCTGTGTATGGAAGAGATGGCAGCTAACTGATGAGCATGTTTCGTACCAGCCCAGTGAGCCAAATCTAACCCTGCATGCTTCTCTCTCCCCTCCAGACATCTACACAAACCCTGTGACAGATCAGAAGCCTCCCTCGTGCAGTCTTTAAATCCTGTGTGTGTGTCCGCACGTGTGTTTGTATGTAAGTGTGTGTGTGTGTGCGTCCCGTGTTTGTAATTCAACACAATATTAACTCATCTTGACAACAACAACATGCCACCTAGATGCACACAGTTGGTTTCCAAAATGTTTGTACTCAATTGAAATACACATGTATTAATAATTGTTATTATTGTTATATTATTATTCATAGTATTGTTATTATTATTAATCTAAATACATTCTGATGTCTGCTTCCAAACATACTGTGGTTGCAGGACTACACTGTACATTCACACAGTACACGATTCACAAGCACTGCAGGACCTACTGTACAAGCAGATGAAAAAAACTTTTGCACATTAGCGTGCCCTATCGTAAGCGTGATTAATGGCCCAGTGTTTTGCAGGAAGAGGACTTGACCTTTTAAAGAATGGTGTCTCTGACATTTGTCCCTGATCACCTGAAGCTGCTGGTGGATGATGGGTGATGATGATCCTCGCCCATTCTGTCTGCTGCTCCCTCTGTTATCCCTGAGGGTCAGAGCCACAACAGGAGAGAATAGAACAGAGAGTCATAGAGTAGAACATGAGATAATGTCATAGACTAGAACAAAATGTAATAGAACGTAAGAGAATGTCCTAGAATAAAACAACATTGAACAGAGCAGAAGTGCAGAAACAATTTAGAATAGTTTATAGACTAGACTGACAATTTAGAATTGATATACAATCAAATCTGTGGCACAATCTTAAAACATGATCTATACAAGTCCAGGTTATCACTGAGTAAAGGTATCCCTTCTAGAATTTTTTTTCCCATTTATACATCTTGGTGAGAATGGAGATTATGTCCCTCGGGTCTAGATTATAATCTAGATTACAATCCACGTAACCATCAGATCATGTCCTTTTAATCTAAGCATCAATGTATGTAGAGAATCAGTGGAGTTCAGGCCAAAAGGGTACATTCAAGGATTTAAGAAATCATCATGGATTATAAGGTTTTAATTCTGATGGATGTCTATGTAATTCTTCTTATCATTATTCTTCTCATCACAATGACACACAATGACACTTCACAGATTTGTACGTGCATCTACATAGGTAGGCTTGGGTTCATCACACAGTCACATCATGATTCTCTCTCTTTCATATGGTCTCTTGATTGCTATGTCTCATTTTTACATATCTCACTCCAGTTGTACGGATTTGCATGTGTGGATAAACTACATAGGCAGGCTGGTCTTACTTATTTGATGTTATCTTACCTGATACGGTCTCTCTTTTCTCTTTGTCTTGTGTTGTCTTTTGATTGATTTATCTGATTTATCTCTTTTTTCTTCACTTACTTGCACAAATTTGAGTAGAAGTGGAGCTGCTTTGTTGCCAGGCGAGGCTAAGCCCCCCTCCACTCCCATCCAATCCCCCTCAATCAGAGACTAAGTATGGCAGACCTGGTGCCGCCATATCCTGGAAACGAGGATACCATGGCAACTGCAATGCAGAACGATCGTGTCGCAGAGTTCTGATGACTCAGAATGGATGCAAATGGAAAGTTCTCAGGACTCTCTGTTCCGCTCTCCCTACTTCTCCCATCTAATGTATATTTCCCTCTCACTGACTCAAACTCTCTCAGTGCCAAACTCTCTCTCTCTCTCCCTTCAATCCACTACCAGGAGCTCTAGAAATGTATCCCCCCCGACACACACACACCCACTCTCACTTCCATCAACTAGACATGACAAGGACACTCGATATCACATTATCCACAGTTTCTTCAAATCAACCTAATCAAATAATAGGGGTCAAATAGGAGCATGCAATCCAGAAGCCTGGATATAACTTCTGATCCAAACCATGAACACACAAGAGCGATGTAGCTAGTAGTGCTTCTGCCATCTCCACACTAGCAAGTCTCACTACAGTCCCTGGTACCCTACTTACAATGACAAATAGGTAGCCAGCTCCAGCTTATATGAGAGCTTTGCACAAATGTAAGACTGCAAACTGGGACAGCCCCTTGAGCTGGCAAATTAAATCAAACAGCAACAGTATTAATGTACCCAAGACTGCTATAGTGTGTGTGTGTATGCATGTTCAAACAGAAAGTGACAGAGAGAAAAAGCAAGGGAGAGAGGGTGTGTGTGTACGTGTGTGTGTTGGTGTGTGTGTACGTGTGTGTGTTGGTGTGTGTGTACGTGTGTGTGTTGGTCAAACAGAAAGTGACAAAGAGAGGGAGTGAGAAAGTGTGTTTGTCTGTGTTCTCCAGAGACTCTAGGGAGAAGATATATCCAGATTTTCAGGGATTTGGAAGGATTTCAAGATTACTGTATGATTACAGCATGCTGGCAGCAGTAGAAAAGCATGGAAATTACCAGAAGATACTGGACTGAAGCTTTCGATAAACAATCTGGTTTAATGACAATCTGGACCGTATTAAGGGTCCACATGCTCTTCCCTGAAAGGCAGTCAAATGTAAATTTCACCTAAATATATTGTATTATATAAAAAACTGGATTAGCAAGTGGAGTAGGTATGTGGACATGAATATTGGACTGTCATTTCATTAAGGGGAAAAAAGGAGGCTAGGTGACACAACATGCAACACAGGGCACATCTTGTCAGGAATAGCTTTGAGCTGGCAGCTGCCAATAGATCATGCCAAGCTGGACACACACACACACACGAATGCAGCCCGTTTCCGTAAATAACTCTGGCGTGCTGCTGTGGAATCAAGCAACTAGAGCAGGAATAACTGAGAAGCTCACAAAATCCCTTCAGGAAGACTGTCCTGCCCGTGTTGACACGCGCCCAACAGAGGTATGACAAGTAGAGAGATAGCGGGCGCAGGAAGGAGGGAGGTGTGGTGAGTCGCCGCTGGCTATCTAACAGATAGCCCTTGTCGGCCACGGGAGCCAGCAGGACTGGGCTCCGACCAGGGCATCATCCTGGCCCTGCTTCACAAAAATGATAGCTACTGAGGGGCAGTCCAGCTGACCGTATCAATCTGTCCACAGTCCGGCCTGTTGGGGCTTTAGCTCAGCAAGCCCCTCAGAGACAGAGGAGCACTCATCATCTATTATCAGAGCTCTGGGGACAGCTCACTAACTAGGCTGCCAGCTGGAGGGAAGGACTGGGTTTTTCCAGGAAGAGCAAACAGAGACCCGCTGGTGTTGTTTTTCTTCTTTTTTGATGTTAATCAGGAGAGGGAAAGACAGGTCCAGGAGAAAAGGGGAGGGGAGAATGTTCTGGAAATCAACATGTGCCGGGAGTTGAACCATGGTCACTATGGGTATATATGTATGTGTTAGAACTAGGAGTCAGGTGGCTGAATGGTGAGGGAATCGGGCTGGTAATCTGAAGGTCGCCAGTTCGATTCCCGGCCGAGCCGAATGACGTTGTGTCCTTGGGCAAGGCACTTCACCCACTTGCCTCGGGGGAAATGTCCCTGTAGTTACTGTAAGTCGCTCTGGATAAGAGCGTCTGCTAAATGACTAAATGTAAATGTAGAACTGGCAGCCTCATGGGGAGAGCTGCTGGGAAAGCCCTGGATACCCTAGAACATGATACAGAGGAAGGAATACTAGGGAACATTCCGGAACGAGGTGGTCATCGCTCATCGTTCCAGGGTGAAAATATGAAACCACATAAGAAAATGTGAAACCACATAAGACTAAAGACTCTCATACGTCATCTGTGACACATCACGTGACACAGCAGGGGAGGGGGACTTCCCGTGTTTGCTAATGTTGCAGTGCAAGCCAAGTCCAGATAAAAAGTGAATCTCTAACTTCCTCCTTTATGCGTTTATACATACCCGGAAGTCAACCTCCTTGTTCCTCTGGATAACTTGATTTTGGTTGAATCATGGGAGGGAGGCAGCGGTACCATCAGAGGGACTGTGTGACTTCTGACCTGGAAACTATTGGTAAAGCGAGGGACTGTTTACAACCTCTGGGGTAGCTGCAGCCAGGTCACATTTAACAACAGAAGTTTGTTTGCTTGCGTCTCTGTATGAGTAAAGACTAGCCCTGGCATTATAAGAGACATGGAGACATCTTCTTCATAAAAAGAACAAGGGATATAACACCACTGCTCACCAAATACTTTACTAATCAGTGGTCATCTTTAACAAATACATTTATTGGTTAATAAGGATGGCTATATTACACACCAAAATTCAGCAACACACCAACACCCAGTAGCACACTGAGAGATAGGACTCTTCACACAGCCCTGCTTCTCCTTCCCAGTCTCCCACATCCCCAGGTGAGAGTTTCCTGGTACGGCCATCTTGGCTGCCTGCCCTCCTCCTCTCAGGGGCATGTCCAAGTCATCTCAGTGCCTCAGGGATCATGACCCCCAGCAACCAGACCACCCAGCACCTCCTGGCTCGCCCCCTGGCTGGGACTGTGGAGAGACAGGGCTGGACTGTCTCCAGCCTGGGTGGGGCTCTGAGGAGACAAGGCCCCACTGTATTCCTCCTGGTCCAGGCTGTGTCCAGGCAGGACAGGGGTGTGGGGGTGCTCCCCAGGGCCTGCTGGGTGTGCCTGGTCCCTGGGCTGGGGGTCTGGGTCTGCCTGGTCCGGCTGGTTCTGGGAGATCCGGGTCAGGAGGCTGTGAAGCTGGTCCAGGCGCTGGGAGATGTACTGTCTCTTCAGCTCCAGCAGGACTGTTCCACTGCGGCTCAGAGATGGCTGTCCTGCTGCCTCATCCTGGACCAACAACACCGGGATTAGCATTCATTACATTTAGGAAAATACACTTACGCAGAGTAGAGTAGAGTAGAATACTGTATAGAGCAGAATAGAGTGGAATGGAGCAGAGTGCAGTTCACTAGAGGAGAGTAACATTGAGTATAGTAACAGAGTTGAGTACAGCAGAGTACAGTAGAGTACATTACAGGAGCGTACCTACCTGGATGTGGCTATGGAGCTGCAGGTTTAGCTGGAGGAACACATGGTTGAGATGGTCTATCTCCTGCTCGACACAGGACCTCTGGAGAAGAGAGGAGAGGAAGGAGGAAGGAGAGGAAAGTAGATTAGAGGGGAGTAGAGCTAAGCTAAGCAAAGAGAGTGTGGAGGAGAGGACTATAAAGGGTAAAGCAATCATTCGTTTAATTCTGGCAGGAGGGAGGATGGATGAAGGGAGGTTATTATATTACGTGGAAAATTGTTTTTCTGCAGGGTGAAAAGCGCAGATAAGCTTACCTCAACCGGTGTAGTGTGCAGAGAAGGACCTAGGACAAAAACAGCATCAACAACATAACACGTTTCAGACCATCTCAGGGTTTAAACATCTGAAACATATTTGGATGTCATGTGAAGTATTCTCTTTCCTTATGCTATCGAATATTGGAATAATGACTAAACTACAATTGTACAATCGCCACTTGATGAACATAGAAACATGGACTGATTTTTGCAAGAGGCCCATTTTTGCAAGATAGTAGCAGCATTCCTAATGAAATGTCAGAGGATTTTCCATATGAAGATAGAGCATTTTGGGTGACACTTTATATCTTGGTGTTTGCTGTAAGTGTGCGTTAATAGTTAATAAAGATCCCCATGCCATGCTTTGTTAAATGAATGAGTTATTAAGACTCATAGATGTAAAACCAACCTGCTGAGGCCTTTTTGCCTATGAACTCCTTCCACAAGCACCTGAATCTAAAAGTGTTACTGCCGATTGAATCAATAAAAAGAAAGACTATATTTAGCATTACACATGAAGGTAACTGTACCCTTCTCACTGGTCGCAGAAACAGGCTGCCTGAGGCTTTTCAAGAGCTGCTCCACCTTGAAGTAGTGATACTTTTGGAGCCTGAGGGACACATGAAGACAAAAATGTGATGCCAATTTAGTTTCAGATGCTGATTTTCTATACATGAAATGCACATTTCACGTATTTAAATAGGCACGTTTATCCAAAGTGATGGACAAAAATGTTAATGCTTGTATGTGTAAAATATCTCTCCAGCTAATTTTCATAACGCGTTGCACAAATTCAAGTTGGGTGGATGTTAGTTCAGTGAACTACACTTGATGTCTGTGTGCTTGTTTTGGATGTCCCGGCCGCTCACCTGGCCGCCAGCAGATGTTCTGTGAACTGTGTTTCCGTGGGAACCCTGACATTGATGAAGTCCTCCACCAACGTCCTCCCTGTCTCCTCTAAGGGGCGGGGCTTAGCCTGTCATACAGTGAGACCGGCCCGTCAGACCTCCACCACCACCCTGGCATCGACCGAGAGCAACCCACAAGGATAGCGGGGCCTGGGGGGAATACCTGGGTGGAGGCAGAGCTGGTGAAAGAGGAGTGGAAGAGCTGGCGGCTGATGGCGGAAATGGCCTTGTGCAGAGTCTGCATAAAGCTCTGGGGCTTGGAACCTGACAGGGTGGAATGACCTGTCACACACCTGGAACCTAGAACGACACGTCCTCCATTTTGCTCTGAACTGATGGTCCATTTATCATATGGTATTTCATTTAAAATATACCTTATTAAAATGATTCTGAATGTTATAGTGATTGTATCATTGACAACATGTACAGCAAACTTCCGTTCAGTGTCTTTGCAAAGTGAAGGATCTAAGTGAGAGGTTATCTAGACTCTTACCTGAAGATAGGTAGGCCATAGCCTGCAGGATGGTGGAGATAAACTGACCAACATCCTGCAGAGTTATCTCAGATAGGTACAGCACCTGGTGGGAGGAGTCATAATAATAGTCCCCTGCGCAGTGGGCCAATTGCACGCCATCATGGGAGGAAGCAGGAAGTGATCTGGCCAATAGGAGCAGGACAGGCGGGAATGTGGGGGAGGAGCTGAGCAGCCGGACGACCTGGCAGCCAAACAGGAAGACGGCACAGTGCTGGGGGGAGAGGTTGCTCAGGGCGACCGGGCTCAGGTGTCCTGGCGATGGTTGCTCTTCTTGGGATGGTTGCTCGGCAACGGCTGGGGAGCAAAGGAGAGGAGGGATAAAAGAGAGAACAGGAGAGGAGAAAAGATCAACAAAGATATCACTTGGTGATATCACGTTCTTGGTCTCTGGTTTCCTGTGTGATCTGACCGGGTTCCGCTGAGGTGAGGTTCTGAAGGGAGTGTTGGATGTCCTGCAGAGTCCTGGAGAGAGGAGACACAGCCACCAGCTTGGACAGGTCCTGGTCACTCAGGCAGAGAGCTGTGCTCTGCAAGTGCACTGGAAGACAACACCGTTCTTTAACTTTTTAAATGATTTAAACAATAATTCAAGGGTAGCATTATCTGCATAAACATAATTGTTGCTCTGCCAATCCATAATGTAGAACAGAATGAGAAAAATTGAAACAAAACCTAAAGGTGATACCTGAAAATTAAGTGCAGTACCTACATTCATAAAAGTACTGCTCTACTGTCTTATCTCCAACTTTTTTTTTTTTTTTTCAGTCAATCAAATCTCCTGCTGTACATTTTACATGCACCATTCGTTCGGCTAAAAGCGTCTTCCAAATTATTACAATGTAAATCCAGAGGTTTTTCAGCCAAGTCAAAGTCATGTGATAGTGTGAGCTATGTGTTCCGTGGTCTAGTTGTTGTACCTGAGGTGTGGTACCTGAGGTGTGGTACCTGAGGTGTGGTACCTGAAGTGTTCTACTTGAGGTGTTCTACCTGAGGTGTGGTAAATCAAATCAAATGTATTTGTATAGCCCTTTTTACACGCAAGCATGTCACAGAGGGCTTCACATACGCCCATAGAACTGCCCCTCAACCAACCTAAACCCTCAACGTACCTTAGGTGTGGTACCTGAAGTGTTCTACTTGAGGTGTTCTACCTGAGGTGTGGTACCTGAGGTGTGGTACCTTAGGTGTGGTACCTGAGGTGTGGTACCTGAGGTGTTCTACCTGAGGTGTTCTACCTGAGGTGTGGTACCTGAGGTGTGGAACCTGAGGTGTCGTACCTGAGCCATGAGAGGCAGCTCCTGGGCCTGGTCCAGCCTGGGTCAGGTGACCTGAGGAGAACTACCACACAGAAGGACAGAAAGCAGTAAAAAGACCCTCAGTGTGTACCAGTGTGTAGTCAGGGTGTGTGTACCTGGGTGTAGTCAGGGTGTGTGTACCTGGGTGTAGTCAGGGTGTGTGTACCCAGCCTGAAGCTCACACTCCCCACCCTCTGAGTGACAGTGTGCTTGTCCCACCAGGGTCTGGCCCCGGTCCTGGTTCTGATCCGGATCCTGGTTCTGATCCCGGTCCTGGTATTGGTTCTGGTCCTGCCAGGCTTCCCCTGTCAGCCTGTATAGAAGCGCCTCCACAGACCGCAGTAAAGCCCCCAGTAGAAACACACTGGGGTCAGCTGGACAGTGGAACCCAAGAAGGTCAAACAGAGCCAGTTAGCAAGGTGCTTTGTGGCTTTGTGATGAACATTACAAGTTTATATTTGTTTGAAACTGTTTTGTTTTTGAGAATACATTATTATTGCGAACATGGGAAGTGTTTCATGTTTTTACCCTGAGCTGATTGGACGCTACTACTTCCCTCTATCTTGCTATTGGTGCAGGCTTTACCCTGCATGACATCACGGTCCAGCAGCTCTTTAAACTGACTCAGCTTCTTAGAATCCATGTTCTCCAACACATCCTGAACACAAGATACATTAAAAACAGCCACACGCAACACACACACTAAGCAAGACACACACACTTTCCAACACACACACACAATACAGAACACACTCACAATCCACACACAATACACTTGTTCTACAACACACACCACATACAATAGACACTCACAGCTCACCCATAAAACACCTAAAGTACTCAGAACTGTTTACAGTTATGAAACGTCTTGTTTGGAGCAGGCCGTGTCTATCTCCAAGTGTTCCAGGAGCTTTCATTCAGCCAACCCAGCAGTGCTGTGTCCGGGTCAGAAATACCAGGATGTGCACCTTCACAAGTATCTGGTGAACTTTGTTTTCGTTTACCCTGAGGGCGTCGGTGTGCTGGCACATGTGCTTGTAGAACTGTTGGGTGTCCTTGCGGTGGCGCGCCAGCTGGGAGGCCAGGTGGAGGTTTTGGTCCTCCATTTTGTCATACAGTGTCTTCACGTTGAACTCCTCAAGCTCTACCCGCCCAGATATGCCGCCAGGGTCTGGAGGCACGAGAGGGTGGATAAATCAAACAGTAGGAATGGTAAAAATGGACCGGAGAAAGGGGAGTAGGGAGGGGGGAAAGAGCATGTATTTTAATATACAGAGAGATAAGGAGAGAAAGAGAAAAGGACAAAAAGCGATAACGTAATTGGCAAAACGATTAGGATGGAGTGGATGAACTGGAAGTGACCTCGTCATCGGTTACATCATGAATCATAAATGATGCCTTGTCTGGTGGTTTGGAGGCGTATCTGATAATGGTGGTTTAACTGGTCTATTAGACAGCATGAATAATGTAGAGGAAAACAGTGAGGACCCATCTTTTGAAACTGCACCGGCAGTTTACTGGAATGGCTTTATGACACTTCCTAGAATTCAAGCTGATAAAATTATATTTATAGTTGACTGGTCACTCGTGATATAGCGTAATATTTGAAAAAAATCTATTGAACATACTACTTAGAATAGGATCTATTTCGGTTTGAGAAAGGGGTTTTTATCATACAGGCTTAATAATAATACTGGAATTTCAGGTTATTAAATTCAAATTTATAGTCAAACTTTGTCTGTGTACTATACAAAATTATATATTGAATACATTACTTCTGTTAATAAGATCTGTGTAGTTTGGGGATTTTATCATCCAGTGTTCATTAGAGGGTGGTGTATTACTGATGTGGAAGTGTACCGCAGTGGAGCGACTCTCCTGAGTGGCTGAGGAGTTTAGAGTTAGTGACCTCATCGCTGGAAGCTACTTGGGCAAAGGAGCAAGAACTAGGTACAAGGGGCAGGGGCTAAGGACTAACCAATAGGGGCTAGATAGTCACCAGGTTGTATGGGCTAGGGGCAAGAGGCTAGCGACTATGGACTAGATGCTAGTGACCAGGTTCTAGGGGCTAGGGACTAGGGCCTATGACTATTTCCTCAGCTAGAGACTGAGTTTAGTGGCTAGGGGTCAAGGACAATGTGCTACTGTTGGTTCTAGGTTGTGTTGAGCATGTGGTAGTCCTTCCTGAAGGTTACCTCCTCGGCAGACTGCAGGCTCCTCAGTCTCTGCTCCCTCCCCTTCTCCCCTGCTGCCCAGCACGCTGGTATGGCCTGGGGCGTCCATACTGACACACAAGCAAACACACACACACATCATCACACACATCACTTCATACACAAAAAATATATTTGATTGAACTTGCTGAAGTTTCTCCCCTCTCTATTTCTTTATATCTCTGTCTATTTCTCTCTCACTCCCACTCTTTGCTCGCCCTATTTCCTCCTCCACCCCCCTTCCCGCGGACCTCTCCTGGCTGTAGACGTACTCCACGGGGCGGCAGGGTTCACCCAGGCTCCTCCAGCGAGGCTTGGGCCTCCCCTGGGACACCAGCCTGGCCCGGTTAGGCTTCAGAACCAGGACAGTGGTGGTCACAACCAGGACCATGACCAGCACTACACTCAGCACACCTGCACACACGTACGTACAGGGGGGGTGGGTGGGGGGGTGGGAGGGGAGGGGATGGGGAGGGGTAAGGACACAGCATGACTCAGCAAGGTGCACAAGGAGAAATGTATCAAGTGGTTTTCAAATATTTCTGTATTATACATATTTTTGTATTCCTGATATACTATTTATGGTCTTTTTTAGGAACACAAGACGGCGAGTTTGGTCATCCAGACTAGTGTGGTGTGTGTGTGTATGTGTGGTGTGTGTGTATGTGAGCGTGCATGCACGCCCACACACACGTTTCGCTGTGCGTGGTGGTGTGGAGGACTGACTGGTGTGTTACCCACCCACTATGATCCCCCAGTCTGGCAGAAGGTTGAGTCTGTGCTGCTTGACCACCCCGTGTCTGACCAGCAGTGCTGGGGTCATGGGCTGGAAGACAGACGACCTGGGGTCACACTCCGTGCCCTCCTCACTGACCACCACCACCACGCTCCACTCAGACACAGCGTTATCCAGCAGCACGTACTTCCCTGGCTCGGAGAACACATGAGCAAACCTGGAGGACACCGGAGAAGAGGAGAAGATGTTAGGTTGTGTGAAGCTGTCTGGTAGAGTTGAGCTGGGTCTATTGGTCCTACCTGGTGAGTTGAACTGGGTCTATGTGTCCTACCTGGTGAGTTGAACTGGGTCTATTTGTACTACCTGGTAGAGTTGAACTGGGATTGTCTCATCAAGATCTCCAGTCTTCTGAAAGGCCCGTAGTCCCAGCCTGGGTTACTATTAAACAGGTGGTCCTTCTGGTAAACAGGGAAATGGCTGCTATCTCGATCTGATGGGACATCATTACAAGAAACCATGTAGTACCAAGGCCCAGAGCTATATGTTAACTCATGAAGTAGCTTTTATTTCAATTAAAGTAATTTTCTACACCGTCAATGTACCTACGTAACATTACAATACCGTATCCTAGATCAGTAATAGGATCTGCATTTACAGTTGGATTATACAGGGAGCAGGAATAGTGTGGCAGGTGAGCAGAATGATGATCATGTTGTTGGAGTTGTGAGGGGAAGAGAGAAGAGGAGACGGAGAGAAAAAGAGGGGAGGGGAGAAGAGGGGTGGGCTAGAGAGGAGAGTGGTCTTTGTAGTCTGCATGCAGTACCAGTGTGGTTGATGGTGAGCAGGAAGATGATCATGTCATTGGAAGAAAGGCAGACGATGGGGTTGGGGATCCGGGGGAGGACCCTCTCTCCTCTGCTCTCTGAGTCTCTCCTCTGCCTGGAGCCTGCGCCGAACACTTCTATTGGCTCTGTGGACAAAGGAGCCAATGAGCAAACAGTTCCTGGGCCGGTGACACAATTAGGTTTTCCACACAATGGTTTTAGTTCACTCACCTGATAAGAACCGATCAATGAGGACCATGTTGGTCAGAATCCAACCGAACACACCTCCAGAACCAAACTCCACAAAGTGGATGTTTCCAATGTTGTTGACATGGACGTCTGGACCCAAAACCTCTGCCATTTTCTATGTGTAAAACATCAGTTAAAGAGAGATAAACATATAGACAATAAAATACAATCTCCTAAAAGCTTCAAGGAACGTGACTTGTAGAGTACAGTGGCATCAGTACATACAATGGATAAAAGATAACAGATTATCGAATGACTATTCAGCAAAAACACAGCTTTACATATAGAGTGCTTAGAGCTATTTCTGGATGACACGATTGAAGTCGGGCCCCCAGGGATGTGACCCCAGGCTGCAGATGACAGGATCAGATGACTGGATTAGATGAGTGGATCAGGCCTGTGAGCTGTAATGTCCTCTGTTGTGGATGCAGATGGTTGTGCTCCCCTGCCCCCTGATTCCCTCACCCTGGTCCCGACCCTCTCCTCCCTCCGTCGGATGCCCAGCAGCAGCTGTCCGTCAGGTGAGAGATGGGCGGACAGCTTGGGCAGACTGGACAGACAGGACAGACCGCACAGCTCCTCCGCTGACACGTATCTCTCACACTGGCAGCTGTGCATGCACACGCACACACACACACACACACACACACACACACACACACACACACACACACACACACACACATGCATGTTCTTCTTCTTCGTAGAATTTCTTGCAGTTCCCAAGCAGAGTCAGTTGTTTCAGTCATTTGGACATTTTATCACTGCTGTTTTGCATTGAATTTGAATTGGGATTCATGAAGTTTAATTAAATGTTAACATAAGAGAGAGAGAGAGAGAGAGAGAGAGAGAGAGAGAGAGAGAGAGAGAGAGAGAGAGAGAGAGAGAGAGAGAGAGAGAGAGAGAGAGAGAGAGAGAGAGAGAGAGAGAGAGAGTGAGCGAGAGAGAGAGAGAGAGAGAGAGAGAGAGAGAGAGAGAGAGAGAGAGAGAGAGAGAGAGAGACGTAGAGAGGTAGGGTACAGAGGGATCAAACATAATCCTTTACAACAAGTATGTGTACAGTACATCAGTGCTGCATCTCTACCAGAGCCTCCTACAGACCCGAGGCTCTAAGCTGCTCTCCAGATGGGTGAGGTAAAGGTCAGCAGACAACAGACCACATGATGGGAATGTTCCCCAGCTTGCAGGGACCCAGCGCAGGGCTGCCACCGTTTCTCTCTTTCACAGAGCTCTTTGACCACAAATTGACATGAAAGCCTCAATAGAGCTCAAATCCTATCGATTTGGCCTATCGGCATGTGGATGTTGTTTTTAGCTGTAAGAGCATTTAACTATAAAGGACCACCAGGGCATTAAAGCAGCACTAGACGTAATTTGCTTTACAGCCATGCATGGTCACTGAGGGCCAGTATAACAGTGAGATATGCGTGGGTCTCCAGACTCACATGCCCATCTCCACATCCAGCCAGCCCCCCTGGAGGCCACAGGTGGTATTGCAGGAGTAGAGGGAGGGGGAGACGCACTCTCTGGTGGCCGCCAGCCGCACCTGCCCACCGGAGCAGCGACGGTTCACCTGTGGAACACACAGACAGGTGTGTGTAATGCACGTCCACCACCTGGACCACACAGGTTTGAACCACAGAGATTTAGCCTGTAGAACACTGTGTCAACACACCCGCCAAACACACTGCCAGCTGGTCCCATCTGGACCACACCGTTGGGGACAACAGAAACCCAGACTGCAGAATGTAATAATGGCTCAGCTATAGAGCACACACTGAGGCTAACCTTTATGTTCTGTGCCAGAGTGAGACTCCTGGAGATGTTACTTGCTGTTTCCCTCAATGCTGCAGGTCTTACCTCACTCTTATTATCTGGAACAGTCTATTCTTTTTATGTCCTCTGTTTGTGGAATAACATCACGTAAATTAAAGATGGGGCACTGAACTGCCTCCTGAGAGTTTTTAAAGAGTTTATCAAGGACCTTTTTTATTGATGAAATTGTGAATTTTATATGATGTTCGTTTGACTTCTGTTTTTATATGTTAGTTGTTTTAAATTGGAGTTTTATAGCCCTGTTTTTATGACTGTTTTCTTTTTCAAATCTGTACTTTCATGTCTGGCTTGAATGAAGTTGTGTGACTGCAAGGCTCGCCTGCCAGTGAGACCTTGGTTCTCAGTGTGACTCCGCTGTCAAAATAAAAGTCCAGTAAATAAATAAATAACCCGGAGCCCCTACTGCGATCAAGATTGGTAATAAATCAACCAGGGTGAAAGAAACAGAATAGCCAAGGGCGCCTTGCTGACTGACCGGGTCGAAAACTAATTCTGAAACTTCTGTAAGGATCGATGTGAATGGTGGTGAAGTGAGGTGACCATAGGAAGAACTTTTCAAAAGAAAGTCTGGGGACAGAAGACAGGTTGAGGAGAGGGATTCCAAAGGGCCCGTCTATCTCACCTCTGGCTGACAGTCCTGAGGGCTGTCAGCGCTGGAACTCCTGAAGTCCAAGTCGTCGTAGAAGACAAAGCCGGTTCTGCACACGCACGACCCGTCGGAATGCTGGAAAGCGCGATTCTCACCCATGCAGGTGCAGGAGGAGGAGCCTGTGAGGTCACCAGGGTATGGTAAGGGTTGCATGTAAATGTGTATGTAGTTATGGTAACAGAGGAGGAGAGGAGAGTGAGGGAAGAGAGGACAGACCTGGCAGGGAGGTGGAGGAGCTGCCGCAGGGGAAGCAGGCTCTCTGGGCTGGCAGATGGTTGAAGGTTCCAGGCGGGCATGGGTGGCAGTCTTCCAGCTGACCAGCGTTACTCTGGTTCCCATAGGAACCAGGGGGGCAGGGCAGAGGGGAGGGGGAGCGCGGGGGACACACGTAGCCAAGGGGACAAGGGTTACCGTGGTAACGTTCTGATCCTGTAGAAGATATATGGGACAGGGGTTACCATGGTTACCCCGGTCAACCCGAAGCTGACCTTGCTACAGTCGTGTATGGCACCACAGCACTGACTCAGCATCATATTCCCCTTTGGAGGTGGTAAAAAACAAAATCACTGACTTGACATTACGGGCCCACTGTACTGCATGTTCTAGATGTTTCCCTGCTCCAACACACCTGATTCTAATGAATGGCTCGTTATTGGTCTCTCAAATTCGATAGAGCTTGTTAACAACCCATTCATTAAAATCAGGTGTGTTGGGGCAGGGAAACATCTAGAACATGCAGGAAAGGGGGCCCTGAGGACCACTGTTTAAGACCACTGCTGCAGGGTAACATGGCAGTTGGTGGGAGTGGGCCGGTCAGGCGAGGGCGTCTTAGAGGCAGTACCTGGGGGGCAGTGGTAGCCTGGAGGGCAGGGCAGGCAGTGGGGCTGGGGGGACTGGCGGGGGCGGTATGACCCTCCTTCACACATGGCACAGCAGTGCTCCCGGGAGCCCCGGGGCCCACTGGTGTTGAGGGGCATCGACCCCCCCTCGCAGACCTGCAAGGTGGAGCTGTTGGCTGGGCAGTAGTAGGGGAACAGACACCTGCGGGGGTTATATAGAAATGAGAGAGAATTCCTCTTCAAGTCTCATAAACTGTATCTGTGAATTAAAAACAAGAAGCTCTGCTTAGCTTGTATCTCCATGAATGAGTTGTTCATTTGGAAGCACAATTTATCTGCTTCAACTTATCTGACAGGATAGGACAGAACTGGACTGGAATAGATTAGATTAGACAGAACAGGACTGGACTGGACTTACAGTTGCTTGACAGAATTGTAGGTGTAGGAGCCCTCTGGACAGTAGAAGCCTTCAGGACACACAGTGGGATCTGCCGTCTGTGGCCCACAGTATGAGCCTTGCTTACACAGCCTTTCTGAGAGAGCACCTGCACACACACACACACACAGGAATGTATAGACATACAGACACATACACATACAGACACACACACAGACACAAATACAGACTGACGCACGACCATTAGAACAAGCAGGTCAAACCACATGGAGCAGCTCTCAGGATGGACCAGCCACCAACCTACCAGGAGGACACTGGTATCCAGCCCTGCAGGCTACACCCTCCAGGTTGGGCCGGCCGGAGGTCCGGGGGTCAGGGCAGTAGCTGCCCCCTGGGCATGGCTCACACTGCCTGGGATCAGCCGCCCCGGGCTGGGCCCTCAAGGTGCCCCCTGGGCAGAGGATGGAGGGGCCTGTGCCACTGCACCAGTGTCCTGAGGGGCAGGGGAGGCCAGAGTAGTCTGACAGACCTGCAGAATGGAGGAGAGATGACAGGCTGAAGAGAGTCCAGTAGGCTGAGTGGGATATCCTGAATCTAGCTGTGATCCACAAGGTGCTTCACAGATGTCACAACCAGTGATAAGAAAATGACGCAATGATCAAGTGCTCATCTTCAGTAAGTGTAGTGCTACCCTAGTGTAGTGTTATCCTCTTGAACAGACAGGCTGCACATGAAGTGAATACAGAGAGGCAAAGATGGAGGCAGAGTGCAAGAGAGAGAGAGAGAGAGAGAGAGAGAGAGAGAGAGGGAAAAAGACAGAGGGAGGCAGAGAGAGAGACAGAGGGTGAAAAACAGAGAGAGAGAGAGAGATTAGAGTGGTTATTAAAGGTCAGTATGATATGGGAGATCCAGTGATCCCAGCGCTAGCGGTGAATGTTCCAGAAGGAAATTAGATGATGAGATTACTTTGGTGTAATTGATCAAGGACCTTGCTCATTGCTGTTGCCGGGGGTAATATGTTCTTGAGCATCCTTTGTTTCAGCGCCATTACACACATTATCATCCCCAGCCTCAGCCTACACTCTCAACACAGACTCAGTCTCCAGCCTCACTCCTCCTCATCCCCCAGCCTCACAGCCTGAGCCCTAACCAGACAGTCTCCAGCCTCACTCCTCCTCATCCCCCAGCCTCACAGCCTGAGCCCTAACCAGACAGTCTCCAGCCTCACTCCTCCTCATCCCCCAGCCTCACAGCCTGAGCCCTAACCAGACAGTCTCCAGCCTCACTCCTCCTCATCCCCCAGCCTCACAGCCTGAGCCCTAACCAGACAGTCTCCAGCCTCACTCCTCCTCATCCCCCAGCCTCACAGCCTGAGCCCTAACCAGACAGTCTCCAGCCTCACTCCTCCTCATCCCCCAGCCTCACAGCCTGAGCCCTAACCAGACAGTCTCCAGCCTCACTCCTCCTCATCCCCCAGCCTCACAGCCTGAGCCCTAACCAGACAGTCTCCAGCCTCACTCCTCCTCATCCCCCAGCCTCACAGCCTGAGCCCTAACCAGACAGTCTCCAGCCTCACTCCTCCTCATCCCCCAGCCTCACAGCCTGAGCCCTAACCAGACAGTCTCCAGCCTCACTCCTCCTCATCCCCCAGCCTCACAGCCTGAGCCCTAACCAGACAGTCTCCAGCCTCACTCCTCCTCATCCCCCAGCCTCACAGCCTGAGCCCTAACCAGACAGTCTCCAGCCTCACTCCTCCTCATCCCCCAGCCTCACAGCCTGAGCCCTAACCAGACAGTCTCCAGCCTCACTCCTCCTCATCCCCCAGCCTCACAGCCTGAGCCCTAACCAGACAGTCTCCAGCCTCACTCCTCCTCATCCCCCAGCCTCACAGCCTGAGCCCTAACCAGACAGTCTCCAGCCTCACTCCTCCTCATCCCCCAGCCTCACAGCCTGAGCCCTAACCAGACAGTCTCCAGCCTCACTCCTCCTCATCCCCCAGCCTCACAGCCTGAGCCCTAACCAGACAGTCTCCAGCCTCACTCCTCCTCATCCCCCAGCCTCACAGCCTGAGCCCTAACCAGACAGTCTCCAGCCTCACTCCTCCTCATCCCCCAGCCTCACAGCCTGAGCCCTAACCAGACAGTCTCCAGCCTCACTCCTCCTCATCCCCCAGCCTCACAGCCTGAGCCCTAACCAGACAGTCTCCAGCCTCACTCCTCCTCATCCCCCAGCCTCACAGCCTGAGCCCTAACCAGACAGTCTCCAGCCTCACTCCTCCTCATCCCCCAGCCTCACAGCCTGAGCCCTAACCAGACAGTCTCCAGCCTCACTCCTCCTCATCCCCCAGCCTCACAGCCTGAGCCCTAACCAGACAGTCTCCAGCCTCACTCCTCCTCATCCCCCAGCCTCACAGCCTGAGCCCTAACCAGACAGTCTCCAGCCTCACTCCTCCTCATCCCCCAGCCTCACAGCCTGAGCCCTAACCAGACAGTCTCCAGCCTCACTCCTCCTCATCCCCCAGCCTCACAGCCTGAGCCCTAACCAGACAGTCTCCAGCCTCACTCCTCCTCATCCCCCAGCCTCACAGCCTGAGCCCTAACCAGACAGTCTCCAGCCTCACTCCTCCTCATCCCCCAGCCTCACAGCCTGAGCCCTAACCAGACAGTCTCCAGCCTCACTCCTCCTCATCCCCCAGCCTCACAGCCTGAGCCCTAACCAGACAGTCTCCAGCCTCACTCCTCCTCATCCCCCAGCCTCACAGCCTGAGCCCTAACCAGACAGTCTCCAGCCTCACTCCTCCTCATCCCCCAGCCTCACAGCCTGAGCCCTAACCAGACAGTCTCCAGCCTCACTCCTCCTCATCCCCCAGCCTCACAGCCTGAGCCCTAACCAGACAGTCTCCAGCCTCACTCCTCCTCATCCCCCAGCCTCACAGCCTGAGCCCTAACCAGACAGTCTCCAGCCTCACTCCTCCTCATCCCCCAGCCTCACAGCCTGAGCCCTAACCAGACAGTCTCCAGCCTCACTCCTCCTCATCCCCCAGCCTCACAGCCTGAGCCCTAACCAGACAGTCTCCAGCCTCACTCCTCCTCATCCCCCAGCCTCACAGCCTGAGCCCTAACCAGACAGTCTCCAGCCTCACTCCTCCTCATCCCCCAGCCTCACAGCCTGAGCCCTAACCAGACAGTCTCCAGCCTCACTCCTCCTCATCCCCCAGCCTCACAGCCTGAGCCCTAACCAGACAGTCTCCAGCCTCACTCCTCCTCATCCCCCAGCCTCACAGCCTGAGCCCTAACCAGACAGTCTCCAGCCTCACTCCTCCTCATCCCCCAGCCTCACAGCCTGAGCCCTAACCAGACAGTCTCCAGCCTCACTCCTCCTCATCCCCCAGCCTCACAGCCTGAGCCCTAACCAGACTCAGTCTCCAGCCTTCCACATCCTCAAATCCCTCAACCTCACCCCTCCTCACCCCCCACATGCACCAGTCTCCTCACCCTCAAGGCCTAGACTTTTGTGGCAACGCATTCTCACCCGTAGAGTTGCAATGGTATCCAGGAGGACAGGGGAGGCAGTCTCCCTTGCTGCCTGCCCCAGGGGAGGGTCTGTAGGAGTGGACAGGACACGGCCTGGGCCCTGCCCCTCCTCCATGGTCCATCCCCACCACCCCATCACAGTAGTGGCCTACAGGACACAGGTGCAGGACTGGGTCACCTGGGTGGGGGGGCGCAGAGTAGTATAGTAAGAGAAAGAACATAGGATAGAGAAAGAGAGGGAAAGAAAAGGAGGGAGAGAAAAAGACAGACACTGCTATAGAAAGGCAGAGATGGAGGGGGAAATAGAGAGAGAGGAGAGAGAAGGGAGAAACAGAAAGATAGAGTGTATCCAAAACCAGCAACGCCTCTAGACAGCGATTATTCACAATGTCCTCATGTATTATGTGCAAAACCAACCTGCTAGACACCAGTGCTGGGGAGGGCAAGGCAAACAGTCCTGGATACTGCCCCCTCCTGGGGCAGTTCTAATGGTGTTGGCAGGGCACGCCTCTGCTCTCACTGTGCCCTCAGGGCAATAGAACCCTGATGGTGACGGATCAATAATTAGCATAACTGATCAATCATCTAGCGGGTGTGTCGGAGGCAGTTTGGGCTCACCTGGAGGGCAAGGCCCGGCACACTGCTCCCCCCACTCACACTGGCTCCAGTCAGCCTGGAGCCCCCTGGGGGTGAACTCTGCACTGCCAGACGCACACAGGTAGCCCTCAGCACACGCAGCCTGGATACGGCCAGCCCTGAGCACAGAGAGCACAGGGGAGAAAACACACCATGAAGACATGCTCACGCACAGGATGCTGCGCCGGCATTCATCACCCACACGTTCATACACAGATGCCTGCAGTGTGCAGACACACATTTACATACTTGTACATTTGCACACAAACACGCTCAATAACGAACAGAACAGTCGCATGATCACAGGACATGAATACACATTGTTCGCTTGCCCGGGAACATATTGTCATCATGGAGAACATATACATCATTATGACACATCCCAGGTGCTAACGAGCCCTGCCTGTCTCTGAACCAGAACTGGTGAACAGAACATGCTGGAGGCCTCGCTAATTACTTGTATCAAAAAAGGGGGAGGGGAGGAGAGGACAGAGAATAAGAGCAGATGAGACGAGACGAGATAAATGGAGAGTTGAGGACAGGACAAGAAAGCAAAGGAGGAATAAGAAAGGACACGAAAGGGAAGGCGGATAGAGGACAAAGGACAGGCGGACAGGAGGAGAGGAGGAGAGGAGGGGAGGTGGAGATGAGGAGAGGACAAAGAAAACACAGGAAAGGAGCAAAGGAGAGGAGAGAGGAGAGGAGGAGACGCGATAAGAGAGAACAGAGAGCAGAACGCAACAGAAGATGAAAGCTGACAGCAGGCTATGGGGCCAGTGGGTCTGTGAGCAGGTGATAAGAATAGTCAAACTCCTCCTCCTCTGTGTGCCCCTGCCTGCAGTAGCTCCCTGGGGGGCAGGACAGGCACTCCCTCTCCTCCTGCAGCCCCCCCTGGCCTGGGGGGGTAAACGTGCCGTTGGGACAGGGCTGGGGGACCATGGTGCCTGGCAACAACAACATGGATGGTATTCAATGTTTTCAGAATGACTTGAACTCTCCAGGGTGTGCGTGTCTGTGTGTCTAAGCCTGGTAATATTTAATACTGGGTGTGTCTGTCTGTGTGTGTGTGTGTGTGTGTGTGAGCATATCAGTGCATGTGAGTGTGTGTCTACCGCTTCTGATATTTGGTACTGTGTGTGTGCAATGCATATGTGTGCGTGTGGATACCTGCAGGGCAGAAGGCGTGCGGTGGGCAGGGCCAGGGGTCCCCTACGACAGCCTCCTCGCAGTAGAAGCCTGGCCTGCAGGGAACACAGAGCTCTGACCCAGGCTTTGGCTGGTACTCTCCTGTAGGACAGGCCAGGGCCAGGGGAGAACCTGCTGGACAGTAGTGGCCCTGTGGAGGGGTGGAGGGGAGGAGGAGGAAGAGGAGAGGAGGAGGGGGTGGGGAGGAGAGGGGAAGAGAAAGATGAGAAGAGGGGAAGGAGTGGAGGAGTGGAGGAGAGCCATGTATGACGGGATAAGGAAGAGAGGGAGAGAGGATGAGAGGAGAGGGGGGAAGAGAAGGACGATGCAGAGGGAAATGAGAGGAAGCGAAGGAGAGAGAGAGGGATGAGGAGATAAAGAGAGGAGAAGTAAATAGAGAAGGATAAAGGGAAGAGGAGGGTGATTAAAGTTTTAACCTGAGGCAGAACAATTATAGAGGAGGGTGACTCAAAAAGGGGGAGGGATGGATGGAGGGATGAGGGAGTGAAGGACAGATAATGGGTTCTACCTTGGGGCAGAGGACAGCGTAGGGGGTGGTGGAGGAGAAGTCATATGGGCAGTAGAAGCCAGCAGCACAGAGACCCGAGGGGGAGGATAGCCCCTCTCTGGCACAGTACCACCCAGGAGGGCAAGAAAAGCAGCCCTCGAGAGAGACACCACCTGGAGGAACACAGAAAACAGGAATAAACTCAACAACAACACCACAGCAGCAGTTGGAAACTGCTGGGAAGTCAGAAACATTTAGTACACTTTATTTTGATTCATTGATGCACCAAACCCAATGTGACAGTCTTCGGTGTTTGAACAGGTAGTTTAATCAAACGCACCTGTGCTGTTCCTGACACTGCCTGGAGGGCAAGGCTTGGGAGAGAGGCAGCCCTCAGGGCAGTAGTGACCCAGGGGACAGGGTCCGTTCCCGGGGAAACTGTCTGAGTGGACGGGGGTTGGTTCTGATGCCCCGCCCTGGCAGAAATAACCACGCTGACAGGGGCCTGGGCGTGGCAACAAACACAGATCAGAAATACATCTTAAACTATGTATCAACTGGGTATCAAATGACAAATCACGTCTCGCACTATTCTAGTAATTATTTGAGTACATAAAAAACTCCACAAATCTATCCCATTGAGACATCTGCCTGTCAATCTCAATGTTTTGTACTGAATGAAAGAGCCTACTGAATGAGAGAGCCTGTATCTGTTGCCTTCTTGTTGTGACTACTCTAGGTGATGTTGTGACTACTGCAGGTGATGTTGTGACTACTGCAGTGATGTTATGACCACTCTAGGTAATGTTGTGACTACTGCAGTTGATGTTGTGACTACTCTAGGTAATGTTGTGACTACTCCAGGTGATGTTGTGACTACATTAGGTAATGTTGTGACTACTCTAGGTGATGCTGTGACTACTGCAGGTGATGTTGTGACTACTGCAGGTGATGTTGTGAATACTGCAGGTGATGTTGTTGATACCTTGCGGTGTTGTGGCCCCAGCTGAGCTACAGTATACCCCAGAAGGACAGGCCCTGCAGACAGAGGCAGACCAGGCTGCTGTCTGGTTACTGAGGGAGCCTGGAGGACAGGCCAGGGGCAGAGATGAGCCGGCCGGACAGAAGTGTCCTGAAGGGGGCAGAGGGAGCAGAGGGACCACACACTCAAGAGGATGGTGGTCCATGCTGCTCACACTTTGATTTTAAGTATATATCTCAAAGTTTATTCAATGCGAGGTGGATGGAATTAAACCACGCTGAGAAATGTGGATACAGAGTTTTCAATGACTGAGTACATCAGTGTTTCCATGACAACATGAGCCTCACCAGAAGGGCAGAGCGATGGATTCTGGGTAGCGAGGGAGGGGCACATGGTTCCGTTGGGGCAGGTGAGGCAGTGGGCGGAGCCAGGACTGGGGCTGTAGGTCCCAGGCTCACAGGGTGTCTCTGTTGCCGTGCCAACAGGACAGCTGTGCCCCGCCGGGCATGGGTAACCATGGACACCATCAACAGGGCGCGGAGTGGGGCTCCCGCCCAAACACACGTACCTGGACGGGGAGATGAAGAGAGAAGCAATCCGTGTGAACAGCTGTACACTTCTAATTAAGTTTAGATCATTTGATAGAATCAAAACACGCCGTCTGATAACATTTGATTCAATCAGACTAGTTCTTGTACATCCTTTGTCCATTTAACCCGACATCCTCAGACAGAGAACCCTTACAGCCAGAACATTATCTGTCATTTACTTTCCAGGTCAGCCACAACGAGGGACAAAAACAGGCCGATGATGAGTCATATAAACAGTATCATTTCCGCACATGGCTTCAGTCAGGCGGAAAGCTCCAGTACTTGCAGAGCTTTCCCACCCCTCATTAACTCCCCTCTCCCCCTCTCCCCCCCACCCCACAGCCCCACCGGCCTCCCTCCCAGCAGACAGGTAGACAAGAGGAACACACAGGTTTACCCTGCGTCACACTGGGCAGTGTCTGAAGGCAGCACCAGGGCCGGGGCGCTGCAGAAACGTCCTGCCGGACACGGCGGGCAGTCCTCCCGCCTCTGCAGGGCCGGGGAGGGGGAGAGGGAGCCGGGGGGGCAGTGGAGGGGGGAGCCCGTCCCAGGGGGGCAGTAATGGCCAGGGGGGCAGAAGGCAGTGGTGCTGGAGTTGCCCTGAGGAGAATAGGCAGGTTTTTATGAGCTGAGAAGACACTGTTGTGTTACTGTGCTTTGAGGTCATGAAGCTAGTGAAGAATAGAAGGTAGTGTAGTGTACCTGGTATCCAGTAGTGTAACAGGGTGAGTGTACCTGGTATCCAGTAGTGTTGGGGCTGGAAGCACCAGGCGGACAGTAGTATCCGGCCTGACAGGGTCCTGATGCCTGGGAGAGGCCTGGGAGGGAACAGAACTGGCCTGCAGACACACAAACACACAGACGCGCACACACACACAAATGCACACACACGCCCATGCATACACAAGTACATTCACATCCCAGTTGACCAACTCCCTGGATGGATAATTACAGTGACAGGGCTACAGTTGATCTCTCCTCTCCTTCCTGGCACAATGAGGGAGTCCATCCATCATAGCTACTGTCCCTGGCTGGGATCTGCAGTCACTCATAATCACGGCTGCCAAACAGTAGCAACTGCAGGTGTCTGGGTGGCGTTGAATAGCATTATCATCACCACTATGACTAGCTCTTATTGTCATTATCTCTATGCAAGGGCATTTTCTAGACATGGCAACTAACAAGACTGCCCAGAGCGCCACTTACAGGCGGGGTGCCGATTTCCCCCCCCCCACCCATCAATCAAAATACATATATTTTGGGGGCAACACAATTTTGTATTATTGTTAAGAAGAAAAAAAAGATTAAAACACAAATCAAGACTTTTTTTTTTTTTTGTCAACTTTTGACTTTTGCTCCGTAAATTTTTTACAAAAATATCTGTACATTGAAGTGCTACTACTTCTACTAGTGAATGATGGTCCTGTCCTTGAGTGAAGTATGTGTTTACTTTTGCCATCTCTGGTCATTATCCTCCTCCTTGTGTGTGTGCGTGTGTGTGTGTGTGTGTGTAGGGAGTATCAGTACTTCAGCAGCAGCAGACAGATTTTGTGTCTCTATTGCAGTAGGAAGTGTTCTCAGTACCTATATGGCGAGGCTATCATCATCATAGCCACTAACATGATCATTCCTATTCTGATTAGATGATCATTGTTGTCTCAATGTGTCTTACCAGCGGGGCAGGGCAGACAGTGGCCAGGGCTGGAGGCTCCTGGAGCAGCCTGCAGGGTGCCAGGGGGGCAGGGGAACTCAGTACCCAGAGGGAGCCCTGTGGGGCAGTAGTGACCTACCGGACACGTTTCAGGCTGCACCACACCTTGGCCTGGGGGAGAAGGGGGGAGCATTACGTAAGGAATGTAATGTATTACATTTATTTTAAATGTGGGTAAAATATATTGTATGTGTGTAAAAGATCACAAAGACATGTAGTACATTCATCCACAACACTACTTGAACTGTGGTCACACAACACCACAACACCAGGGACATCCACAGCTGGTGGAACGCCCTCGACTCACGGCCAGCCTCATTCAGAATTACAGTAGTGACCAAAAGAAAACTGTGCTACATGTTTATTGGATACTTTTGACCTTGGAGTTGTTTATTTAAAGATATGGATTTCCAGACCAGAATGTGAGGTTAATGGTCCGGAGGTCTGTGTCTAGCTTGTGGACCTTTCATTTCAAGGTGAAGTCTCGTGAAATAGCAGCCTTGCTGTAGACAAGACTCCCTATGTCCTCTGCTGTCCCTTATTCACATATCAGGGATCATTTTATATTGGGGATTTGCATCATCAAGACTACAGTACGCCACTGTTTTTCTCACCTCGGCAGTAGAGTCCAGCAGGACAAGAGGAGCAGTTGTCCGGGTGAGTGTTGCCTGCCCTGGGGCTGTATGTACCGGCAGGGCAGAGCAGGGGCAACGGGGAACCCCCGGGGCAGTAGGACCCAGGGGGACATAGGGTCTGGTCGGGTCGGCTGGAGCCGCGGTCACAGTAGAAGCCAGCCCAGCAGTCACCTGGAGGGCTCACATGGGTTGGTATGGTAACTGTCACATCCTGTTGTGTTTTTCCCCTCCCTTTTCTAATTTATCCCTTAGCACAACCTGAGGCAAAGCCATGTTTGAGTAGTTCCTACAGACAGAGGCTTACACTGACAGCTTATCAGTACCTGTTGATTGAAACCGTATTTCTGCAGCAGCTCATTAAAGAAGCTGTAGTGTGTGTGTGTGTGATGAACTGTGTGGGATAAAAAGGCAGGCCTTCTCCTTGAAAGATATCAGAAAAAACAAGTAATGAACCTTAAACTGACCTGCTCTAAGACCCAGCAGGCAGAACCACCCAGGCGGGCAAGGTGACCCGGTTCTGTTGTCAGTGGGGTTGGGCACCGTGGCTGTAGTCACACACAGATAGCCAGCAGTGCAGGGTCCAGTGGGCTGGACCAGGCCTTCAGAACCACAGAAGTGGCCCGCAGGACACGGCAGGCACTCACCTGCAGAGACACAGACAGACCAATAGACTGAGGGACTATCGACTGAAGGACTATACAGGACTATAGACTGAAGGACTATACACAAGACTATAGACTGAAGGACAATAGACAGAGCTATAGACTGAAGGACAATAGACAGAGCTATAGACTGAAGGACAATAGACAGTGCTATAGACTGAATGACTATAGAAAAAGGTGCAGAATGTAGGACTACAGACACGTCTAGAGACTGAACTATAAACTAAAGGATTATAGACTGAAGAACTACAGACTAAACTATAGTTTGAAGGACTACATACTATACAGGAGCTCAATAAACTGTAGTACTACAGACTGGAGAACTAGAGTCAGAATGAAATCAGACCCTGACTGATTGCCTTGCCTCGCAGAGATTATTAGGTGTGTAGTACTGTATTTAAACAAAAGTTTAAAGGATTTCCAGGAGTCAGATGGACATGTTTATAGGGCAGATAAACAGATAAACACATGCATGGAAGCTCAGGCATTTTCAGTGGAATTGACTCTCCATTAGCAAGATTGTAAAAATCTAGTGGTTCAGCCGATGGCAACCATTAAGAAGATTGTAAGTCAAGTAGTAAGCTTCGTCCCTGTCTGGTTAGTTCAGGGTATTTTATGCTTGACCACTCCAGTCCCAGACCTGAAGGATATATGAGGATTTTATAGCAGGTTATTTATGATTATTGTCAATGGTCTGAGGTTTTTTCTTAAGTGCTCCCTCACCTGGTGTGGTGAGGCCCTGGACGGGGCTGTAGGTGCCTCTGGGGCAGGGCAGGGGCTGGCTGGCAGGGCCCTCTCCAGGACAGATGTATCCTTCTGGGCAGGGCTGAGGGCCAGTGGCCCCGCTGGGGCTCCCCCTGGTGTAGTGGGTCTGGCAGTGCAACCCGGGAGGGCAGGGGAGACACTCCCTCTGGCCCGCAACTTCCTGGAACCAGCCTGTTTGGACAGACAGGAAACCATGTGACAGGAACAGGAAGTAGGAAGTGAGATAATAAAAGAGTGAAAATGAAAACCTTCAAGGTCAGCTCAAGGGCAAGGTCATGGTAATATCACCCCCAGCTCACCCTCAGGACATGGGGTACAGTCGTCTCTGGTCATCCCTCCAGTCTGGTTCCGCTGAGTTCCAGCCGGGCAGGGTATAGGTACGCTGGTGCCCCTCTCACAGTAGTGGCCTGGGGGACACAATCCTCCAGACAGTCCTGGCTCTGGGGCTGCACTCTGAGAGCCTTCCAGGCAGTAAAAACCTGGAAAACAATAAATCTGACAACCTTATCAATAAAAACATTACAACTGGCTCCACAAACGGGATCATCAATAACAACAACAACACAACATTGAGGACGATAGCAGAAACAGCGACAACACCTCAAAAGTAACATTTAAATTCAACGGGACGGAAATGTCAATTAATCCTGAGGTTGATCAAATCCAGAGCGGAATCGTCTAGCGACATGGGAGAATTAGAAAAATATTTCAGTGTCAGAGGACTCACCTGGAAGACAGTGTCCGGTACCAGTCAAGAGGCCCTGCTCAGCGCAGTAGAACCCTGGGCTGCAGCTGCGACACTGGGACGCCTCCCAGAGACCGTTCTGCTCACTGCAACACACACACACTCATGTCATTGAACAGGCTGAGGAAAGGTCCTTCTAGTGTCCCTGAGACTCCCTGTCTTAATATGAGTGCACAATAACAACACTCCTCACCTTTTGAGACAACAAAGACCTCAAACAGGTCAACTGAGTTTTAACATGATACAATATGTATGAGTCTGACGGTGATGGGACGCATGTGAGGATGCGCAGGTGACTGTTTAGGTAAACAAATAAACAAACGTGGCTGCTAAAAGTAACCCCTTGTTGAGTTGCACAAAGCTTCCTGTATGATTCACCATGCAGCGTGAGGGGAGAGCTGCTCGGGGGTCCCGGAGGACCAGGGGAGTCACTGAAACACTCAATGGTTCTCCTAAAGTTAGACCTGCAAGGCCTTGTACCTGAATGTGCCTTTGGGGCAGGGTGTTGGAGCAGAGGAACCAACAGGGCAGTAGGACCCAGGGGGGCACACAGTGCCGGTGGTGTTGTCTGAAGGAGAGGACTGAGACGCCCCTCCCAGACACAGGAAGCCTGCAGCACACGGGCCGCTGGGTGATGTCAGCCCTTCAGGAGATGAACCAGATGTTTCATTTCACACTCCAAACTTTATAGTTCATCACTTGAATGCCAAACAGGAAGTTGGAGACAGTAAAACAGCATTATATCGTTCAGAACAACTACAGCACCTGTTCCTTGACAGAATGTCCCCGGGTCACATGGGGGGCAATCGGATACACTAGCCAATCCAGAGTGGTTGCCATAGAAACCTGCCGGACACGGATGCTGATTTGCTGATCCAACGGGGCAGTAAAATCCTCTCTCGCATAGACTGGGCCGGGCCATCCCTGGAGGGAGGGAGCAAGAGGAATGACAGAACCATGGAGACATGTTTATTTAAGACGATGCATTCGTCCATAACCCTCCATCAATCCACCCATCCATCTATCCACCCATCCATCCTTCTATGGGTAAGACTACCTTGTTTCTGACAGTAGTAGCCGGCAGGGCAAGACTCACAGCTGTCTTGGGCCTCATTGGGCTGGTGGCTGCCTGGAGGGCAGGCTCTCTCTCTGGAGCTGCCCTGAAACACACACACACACTCTCCAGATCATTAACGTGATGCCTACCTGTCATTTCTATAACCCCATCAACTCAATACCATAGACATCATCCATAATCTATGACATCCATCCTGAATGACAGTGCTCCAAGCCGTGTGCCTGACCTCCTCACAGTAATGTCCCACAGGACAGGCATGTTGTCTGGGCGTAGGTGAGCTCTGTCCCCCTGGGCAGTAGTAGCCTGGATCACAGGGGCCGCTGGGGTCAGACAGGCCTGCTAGGGGGCAGTAGAGAGCAGGAGGGCAAGGCTGGCAGTCTTCCATGGTAGAGCCACCTGGGTAATCTAAGAGGACACACACGCACACACATTCAATCATGCACCTTGTCTAGTGGATACAGGGAATGTAACAAGCATGTTTATGAAAAGAGTCATTAACTGATCATCTGTGGGCATGGAGTGATAATTACAATTGAACTATTCATAGGCCTTTGCATCTGCTCACAAGTGCATGCACTTATAGGGTCTCACACCACTCAGTGGTTTAATACTTGACTATGTCTGCATTCCAAAAATAAATGAGGATGATAACGTGTAGGGCTGTAATGAGAATTGTGTAGAGGGGTGTGTGTTTCCGTACTGTATCGCTCTACCAGTGAGTGTTTGACAGCTGTGCACTTCAGATTGTTTCTCTCTCTCTCTTTTTATCTCTCTCTCTCCCTCCCTTTCTCTGTCATACTCTCTCTTTATTGCTCTCTCTCCTTTCTTCCTCTCTTTCTCCATTTCTATCCCTCTATTGCTACCTCTCTCTTTCTCTCTCTCCAAAGCTTCATGTTGTTTCTAACTACAGTGACAGGTCTGTTGCTTAGGGTTTGCTAAAGGGACAATCCACACAAAACATATGAAATGATCTTAATATTGAAAAAATATTTTTCCTTCTCATTACCAGTAGTTAGGCAGTACAGAAGTCTCTTACTTTTCATGGTTCCTGGGGGGCAGGGTACTGGGAGGGGCGTACCCCGGGGGCAGTAGTGTCCTTGAGGGCAGGGAGCAGTGTGGGGGGCAGCAGAGTACCTGGGGCAAAAGAACCCTGCGGTACAGGGTCCTGAGGGGACATGTAGACCTGTCTGCCCACAGAAGGAGCCAGCCTCACAGGGCAGGGGTGAGGAGGAGCCGGGGGGACAGTAGGAACCTACAGGATGGACAGGACAGATTAGACAGCTATAGGATAGATTTACATCACTAGATCAGACAGCTATAGGATAGATTTACAACACTAGATTAGACAGCTACAGACCAACAACACTGGATTAGACAGCTACAGTATAAATGAACAACACTAGATTAGACAGCCACAAACACTTTTAGCTATTATGAGGTACTGAAGAGGAAGTCAGACAGCAGTAAGCACAGACCACATCGCAAGAACATGAGAAGTTTGTGGAATGTTCTGCGAGAATCTTGTTGGTTTCTACCTCTGGGGCAGATGTCTCCTCTGAAGCTGATACAGGTGTAGTCCAGGGTGCTGGGAGGAGGGCTGGGAGTTGTCCTGGTCTGCTCTGACCCTGTCATCACCTCCATCCACAGCTCAGCTCCATCTGGGGGGGGGGCATATGACCACACAACAGATGGCCGAGATGGGAAGGAGATACTATATCTAGGTTGAGAACATGACACTGTCATGACTGAGACGCAACCAAGATGGCTGTGTCATGTGTCATATGAAGACGGCAAACACGTGAATGAGGTGCATTTCAGACAACCAGGAGCCGAAGACCCCCCCACCCTCCATCTGTGTGTCAGTGTACCTGATCCAGTGGAAGTGAGGGGGCAGGATGTGTCATTGAGGGGGTGGGTCCTCTATGTGTCAGTGTACCTGATCCAGTGGAAGTGAGGGGGCAGGATGTGTCATTGAGGGGGTGGGTCCTCTGTGTGTCAGTGTACCTGATCCAGTGGAAGTGAGGGGGCAGGATGTGTCATTGAGGGGGTGGGTCCTCTGTGTGTCAGTGTACCTGATCCAGTGGAAGTGAGGGGGCAGGATGTGTCATTGAGGGGGTGGGTCCTCTGTGTGTCAGTGTACCTGATCCAGTGGAAGTGAGGGGGCAGGATGTGTCATTGAGGGGGTGGGTCCTCTGTGTGTCAGTGTACCTGATCCAGTGGAAGTGAGGGGGCAGGATGTGTCATTGAGGGGGTGGGTCCTCTGTGTGTCAGTGTACCTGATCCAGTGGAAGTGAGGGGGCAGGATGTGTCATTGAGGGGGTGGGTCCTCTGTGTGTCAGTGTACCTGATCCAGTGGAAGTGAGGGGGCAGGATGTGTCATTGAGGGGGTGGGTCCTCTGTGTGTCAGTGTACCTGATCCAGTGGAAGTGAGGGGGCAGGATGTGTCATTGAGGGGGTGGGTCCTCTGTGTGTCAGTGTACCTGATCCAGTGGAAGTGAGGGGGCAGGATGTGTCATTGAGGGGGTGGGTCCTCTGTGTGTCAGTGTACCTGATCCAGTGGAAGTGAGGGGGCAGGATGTGTCATTGAGGGGGTGGGTCCTCTGTGTGTCAGTGTACCTGATCCAGTGGAAGTGAGGGGGCAGGATGTGTCATTGAGGGGGTGGGTCCTCTGTGTGTCAGTGTACCTGATCCAGTGGAAGTGAGGGGGCAGGATGTGTCATTGAGGGGGTGGGTCCTCTGTGTGTCAGTGTACCTGGTCCAGTGGAAGTGAGGGGGCAGGATGTGTCATTGAGGGGGTGGGTCCTCTGTGTGTCAGTGTACCTGATCCAGTGGAAGTGAGGGGGCAGGATGTGTCATTGAGGGGGTGGGTCCTCTGTGTGTCAGTGTACCTGATCCAGTGGAAGTGAGGGGGCAGGATGTGTCATTGAGGGGGTGGGTCCTCTGTGTGTCAGTGTACCTGATCCAGTGGAAGTGAGGGGGCAGGATGTGTCATTGAGGGGGTGGGTCCTCTGTGTGTCAGTGTACCTGATCCAGTGGAAGTGAGGGGGCAGGATGTGTCATTGAGGGGGTGGGTCCTCTGTGTGTCAGTGTACCTGATCCAGTGGAAGTGAGGGGGCAGGATGTGTCATTGAGGGGGTGGGTCCTCTGTGTGTCAGTGTACCTGATCCAGTGGAAGTGAGGGGGCAGGATGTGTCATTGAGGGGGTGGGTCCTCTATGTGTCAGTGTACCTGATCCAGTGGAAGTGATGGGGCAGGATGTGTCATTGAGGGGGTGGGTCCTCTGTGTGTCAGTGTACCTGATCCAGTGGAAGTGAGGGGGCAGGATGTGTCATTGAGGGGGTGGGTCCTCTGTGTGTCAGTGTACCTGGTCCAGTGGAAGTGAGGGGGCAAGATGTGTCATTGAGGGGGTGGGTGTCCCCCCCGGAGCAGAGGTCTGGCTGGGAGCTAAACATCTCCATGATCCCACACAGACAGCTGAGCAGGGAGGGGTCTGCCTGGGGGGTGGAACTGACGGACCCCCCCCTGCAGTAGTGGCCGGCGGAGCACAACCCTGGAGAGGGGGGGTGGTCGGGGGGGATCAAGCATAGACAAGGACACTTTTTACAGGAGCGTAATGATTCATGTTCAAATCCAAACTTTCCCAACGGTATGTATGGAACAAGAAACATAAAACATAACACAAAAGTCAACTCCTTTGATAATAATGTAATTCATCCTTTGAGTATTACTTGATTCAAGTTTTGATTCGATTTTAATCCTAATGGGCCAGTCTCAACGAAAACGGTTGTAAAATCACTTTAATCCATTGCTGATTGGTGAAAGTTTAATATTCAGGACTCTTAATCCCTCTATTCAAGACTCCCAAAGCCCTATAATAAGCATAACTGATAATCCCTTTTTAATGGGAAGAACTTCTAATGGGCAGGACCACTGGGTGTTTTAATTCCACACCTGCTGGTTGAGAGGAGCCAGGGCTGGGACAGTACATTCCAGGGGGGCAGGGGAGGCAGTGAGACAGGGAGGAGGCCCCCCTCTCCTGGAGGTAGCTCCCAGCAGGGCAGGGTTTGGGGGACTGGCTACCCAGGGGACAGTAGTGTCCTGCTGGGCACACATCTCCAAAAGACTGGGAGACTGGAGATGAATCTGGGGCACCCTGGAGACAGTAGTATCCTGTCGGGAGGGGCGAGCGAGTGGAGAACAAAGGGATGGATGGAGGGATAGGGGGAAAAGGGAAGAGAGGGAGGGAGGGGGAAAGAGAGAGAGTGAGGGGAGAGGAGGATATGAGAATGGAGAAAAGATAGGCATGATAGAGAGATGGGGGAAAAACAGGTATGAGAGAGACAGAGGGAAGAAAGACATGGAAGAGAGATAGGGGTATCCGTCATGAAGATAAACACATATGGTAACACTGTAGATGAGCTCACCCAATTCATAATGTATTAACCAATTTGTTACCTATTAGCTAACGGTTTGTTCACCATTAGTTATTTATTGTTTATACAAAATGTATCATTAAAGCATTTGTTCACACAGTTAGGGTTAGGGTTCGGGTTTAGGGCTAGGGTTTAGGTTTACTAACGCTTTACTAATGATACATTTTGTATGAACAACAAATAACCAATAGTGAACAAACCGTTAACTAATAATTAACAAATTGCTTAATAAATAATGAATTTGGTGAGCTCATCTAAAGTGTTACCACAAATATTACACATATCAGACAGGACAGGGGACTCCAATGTGAAGAGAAGGGCATGGACCCTGTGTCTATGTTTGTCTGTGACCAGACCTGGACCACAGGGGCCAGAGGGGGCCGTCAGAGCGCTGCTGTTGCAGTAAGACCCAGGGGGGCAAGGGGAGCAGGAGTCCAGGGAGGTCATGCCCACGGCTGGGCTGAGGTGGCCAGGTGGGCAGGGTGTGGGCACCATGGCCCCCTCCTCACAGTAGAAACCTGGGGAGACACGGCCAGAAGAACAGCAGGCATTTTAGGACACCCGGACTAAGAGTTCTCTCACTGATTTTGTTGAGCCAACTTGTTGACAATGTTAAAACACAGGCAGGCATGAAGCCATTGTCATAGGAGTAAGACATGACTATGTATTAATGTGTTTATGAGTAAGTCTGAGTACATGACTTACAGTCAGTATGTACGTTTACATGAGGTACTGATAGTGAAGACAGAGGATCACCTGGAGGGCAGGGCAGGCAGCTGGGCTGGCCGGGGGAGGACTGGTGGGTGCCAGGGGGGCAGGATGCAGGCACGGAACTCCCAGACGGGCACGCGTGACCTCTCGGGCACTGGCAGCCTGAACACACGAGAAGCCAACCAGCCAATCAGTTAGCCAATGAATTAGTCAGCCAACCAAACGGTCAGCCAACTATCCAGCGAGTCAGCCCACTAATCAGTAAGCCAGCCAACCAGCTAACAGTCAGCCAACGAATCAATCACCCAGCTGTTCAGCTAACTACTCAGTCAGCCAGACAGTCTACAATCCCCAGTTGTGAGGACCTGCGTTGGCGTCATGGCAACGCTTTGGCGTGTCATAGCCCCTGCATGGAGATCCAGTAAAAGGCAAGTAGATGGGATTCAAAGAGCAGGTGACCATGACTACACAACAGCATGTAGGAGTCAGACTATTTCTGGAAACTTCCTTCTGTGTACTTTGGCTTGAATAGAGAGCAGGGATCCAGAAATGTTGTCATATTTTACTTATTCATGAATTCCCTCTTTCTATGACGGTGGGCGGTAGATCCTTGATGCAAATTTAATTTTGTGTACTCACCAGAGGACGTCTCTGTGCTCTTCTTGATCACCGTGGCTACACAATTCACTCAAAATGCATAAACGAATCCAGCTATGCTATGTAAAATGTGCCCCCCATCTCCTCTCCCTCCTCTGGTCCCCCACCCCTACATCCCTCCCAACCTCCCAAACCCTGGTGACCCCTTACCTGACTGCTGTCCAGAGAATGACCCCTGAGGGCAGAACCAACCCTGGGGACAGGGTAGGTCAGCAGAGGTCTGACCCCAGGAGGGGCAGTAGGACCCAGGGGGGCAGGCCTCACAGTCCTCCTCTGCCTCAGCTCCAAGCCTGCTCAGGAAGGAGCCTGGAAACAAAAACATCCAGAGACCACACTGCAGGACAGACAGACTGCAGCACATCCAGACACCACACTGCAGGACAGACACACTGCAGCACATCCAGACACCACACTGCAGCACAGACACACTGCAGCACAGACACACTGCAGCACAGAGACACTGCAGCACAGAGACACTGCAGGACAGACAGACTGCAGCACAGAGACACTGCAGCACAGACAGACTGCAGCACAGACACACTGCAGCACAGAGACACTGCAGCACAGACACACTGCAGCACAGAGACACTGCAGGACAGACAGACTGCAGCACAGACACACTGCAGCACAGAGACACTGCAGGACAGACACACTGCAGCACAGCCACACTGCAGGACAGACAGACTGCAGCACAGACACACTGCAACACAGACAGACTGCAGCACATCCAGACACGAAACTGCAGGACAGACAGACTGCAGCACATCCAGACACCACACTGCAGCACAGACACACTGCAGGACAGACAGACTGCAGCACAGACACACTGCAACACAGACAGACTGCAGCAAATCCAGACACCACACTGCAGCACAGACAGACTGCAGTAGAAACAGATCCTAATATGGTCATTGGTTTGCAGAAACACTTAGGCTCCGCTTTCAGCAAAGTAACAGCATCATGTATCTGTATGTAGGAGACAACACAGGTCACAAATGTTGACTGTATCTAATGACTGTGGTGACCTAAAGTGGCAGTTATAGTTGGTAGAATATAGCATACGTTTATTATGATGATCAATTCTTATCTGCAAGGTTGGATTGGGGCTGATTCCACCCCCCCCCCCACACACACGCCCGAACCAGAACAACAACATAATGCATCGCAGGCCAACGCACCAGCGACATTCGGTACCTAATTCCTTTAAGTGGCTGGCCAGTCTGACAGCTTTATTGGCTCCTCCATTCGTTTTTACCACCTTGGGGAGCTGGGGGTCCTGTGTGCAGACTGATACTACTAGCCCCAAAGAGCAGGCTGGAGTGATTGTTGTACGATCCCTCATACGTTGTAGGAGGGACCCATCATTCAGAGCACCTTGGGGAGCAGGGCGGTGATACACTGTAGCCAGAGGGACCCTATAGAGCAGGTACCTTGAAAGCAGCTGGAGTTAATGAAGGCTGGGCCTGTGAGGTAGCACCACGGGTCTTGTGGTGGTCATAACTGGGCAAAGACAGCAGGCAAGTGCCTTACAGGCAGCAGAGCGTGGCAGATATCTTACTTGGGGGACCAGGGAGGGGTGTGTTATATCTTACCTGGGGAGTAGGGAAGGGTACATACATTGTGTTATTTGGGGGGCAGGGGTGGGTATGTACAGTACCCCACCTGGTAAGTAGGGGCAGATACAGTATTTATATTGTACCTTGGGGAGAGGGGAGGGGATATGTGTTATCTGAGAGTCATTGTACATTATCCTACCTGGGGGGCAGGGCGTGGGCTGGTCACTGCCTTCAACACAGTAATGCCCTCCAGGACACAGGTCTCCATGGATACGCCCTGGAATCTCCTCATTAGCTGGCAGAGCTGCCGAGGTTCTGTTCCCTGTCACTGAGATCATGGATAATAATGAATCATTTAGCAGTTGTTTAACAGTGATGTCGTAAGACCCAAGGATTACGAGTTCACAATTCTAGCAGTTTTGCAGTGGTCTAGCAGTATTGCAGTATAACCTGTCAGGTTCTGGCGTGGCGTGGCAGTTCTGGAGCCAGCAGGACAGTAGAACCCGGGTCTGCAGGGTCCGGAGGGAGCGGCGAGGCCCGGTTCAGAGCAGTACTGTCCTGGCAGACAGAGCTGGCAGGCAGCCAGAGACAGCCCACCTAAACACAACACACCCAGACTAGAGGACTCTGCCTGGCAGGAAGAGACCCAGGAGGTCACACCCTGTTATACCACAGCCCCCTGACCAGGGGCCACACTATGGAACATGTTTCCTATTTGATTTATCTGTGTCAAGCAAAACACATTAACCTTGACTAGGGTCTGTCACGGTGTAACTTAAGCTGACCAGATGAAACCACGCATGCCCAACCACCACAGCTAAAACGTGCATATTGACTGGAGCTCAGTGGAAATGTCACCTGTTGCAGGGCTGAAGGTTCCAGGAGGGCAGGGAAGCATGTGACTGGTACCCTGGGGGCAGTAGGACCCAGCAGAGCACTTGCCACCTGTCGGGCCTCCTGCTGGCTGGGAGGAGACAGAGCCCTGGATGCACACGTAGCTTGAGGGGGAGGGGGGAGCGAGAAAATGTATTTCGGGAGAGGGGGTGAGAGGAGGGGAAGAGATGGAGGTGACACGGAGAGAGAGGGTGGAAACGACAGTCAGGGGAAGGTGAGAGACTGTCATGTGACAAAGAGAGACGGGGAGAGGAGAGGGTGAGAGATGCAGAGCCTCACCCAGGAGAGCAGAGCCCTGTGGGGACAGCTCGGCCAGCAGAGCTGCAGAAGCTCCCTGGAGGGCACGGCTCACAGCCAGCCACACCAGGCAGGCCCAGCCCAGGACCCAGCGTACCTGCTGGGCACGGGTGCTCCACTCCGGCCCGGGTACCTGGAGAGAGAGACAGAACATCCAGAGATGGCATGGCAACACAGCACGACTCACTGTCTGTGTCCTCCAGGTTGGACTAACATTCATGATATTCAAATTTAGACACATTTATTCTTTATTCTCTTGAGGACCTAAGGTAGCAGACAGATATTTTGTTTCAAAGTCTTTAGCCTGAGGGATCTGTATTCTGTACCTGAGGGGCAGTAATGTCCGTTGGGGCAGGGCAGGGGTGAGTGAGTCCCTGTCCTCTCTCCGGTGTGGGGGTGTGTGTAGCCGGGGCAGTAAGACCCTGCAGGACAGGTCCGACACTCTGCCTGAGGACGGGGGTCGAGGAACACAGACTCCTTAAACACGAGACATGTTCTTGAATATCATCTCATATGCGTGCTCTTCCTTACCCCTCCTCCCTGTTCTCCTTCTCATCTACCTCCTCGTTTTCCTTCTCCTCTTCCTCTTTCCCTCCCTCCTCTTCTTCTCCTCTTCCTCTTTCCCTCCTTCCTCTTCTTCTCCTCCCCCTTTCTTGTCCTTTTCCTCCTTGATCTTCCTTCTCCTCCATCTACTCTTTCCATTTTCTCCTCCCCCTTCTTCTCCTCTTCCCCTGCCTCCATCTCCTCTCCCCCCCCCCACCTTTCTCTTCCATCCTCTTCCTCCTCCTACTCACCTGTCCAGGTAGGTCCTGATAGCTCCCTGGTAGGCATGGGTCCTGGCTGGCACTGCCCAAAGGGCACCTGTGCCCAGGGGAACAGGGGACGGAGGCTGGGAGGCTGCTGTTGTGTCCGGGAGGGCAGTAGGAGCCGGCTGGGCAGAGATGAGAAGGGAGAGGGAGCCCTCTGCTGGTACAGATAAATCCTGCAGGATGAAAAAGGAGGAAGAGAAGAGAAGGGAGAGAGAAATCATGGATGTGAAAAGGAAGAGAGAATGAGAAATAGGAAGAGGGAGAGGCAGAGAGAGATGGGTGGAGGAGAGAGAGAGGGAGAAAAAGTGAGAGGGAGAGAAAGAGACAGAGAGTCAGAGAAAGAGAGAGTGAGAGAGAGAGAGAGAGAGAGAGAGAGATAGAGAGAGAGAGAGATAAAACGGGCAAACAACATTCAGTAGGTAAATGCATCAGTTCTTAAAGGAGGAACAGTAGTCTATGGGGAGTTGATATGGAACAGAGTGTCTTCTGTACACGCTAGCCATCCCAGTCCACACCTGCAGGGCACGGCAGGCAGGCAGAGAGCTGTGTGTTGCTGCTGTGGTTGCTGTAGGTGCCAGGGGGGCAGGGGAGGGGGGCGGAGGACCCCGGGGGACAGTAGTGACCTCCAGGACACCGGTCACCTGTTGGCCCGTCCTCAGGGGAGGGAGACAGGGCACCAGAGAGACAGTAGAACCCAGCGGTACAGGGGCCCGATGGTGACCTCTGACCTGGGGGGCCACAGAACCAGCCTGGAGGAGGGGGGGAGGGGTGGAGAAGGTGGGAGAGAGGGGGAGAGAGAAAAAAGGGGAGAGGGGGAAGAGACGGTATCAGGCCACAGTAGAAGTGTAACCATGACATCCTTAGGTTGTCGATAACTTGATGGTTTTCCTGTTAAATCCCACGGGGGTCACTACTGTAATCATTAGATTAGGCATGCTAATCTTTAAAAGCTTTTCAAATCAATAGAACCTGGAGTGCAGGGCAGGCAGGCCGTCAGACTGGACATCCTGGTGTAGGGGTTAATGGTCCCAGCAGGACATGGGTTCTGGTGCCCAGACCAGCTTCCAGCTGGACAGTAGTGACCGGCTGGACACTCATGGCTCTCATAGGGTGAGCTGCTGTTACCTGGACAGTAGAAACTGGAAAGAGTGTGTGTGTGTGGGTGTGTGTGTGTGTGTTGAAAACACACAAATAAATACATTGGGTGGGGGTGGGTAGGGAGGAAGTGCGAGAAAGAGAGAGCGTTTTAGAAGGGGAGGTGTACACATAGGAAGAGTGGGCATAGTGTGAGAGAACGATAGAGGGAGGGTGGGCATGAGGAGAAAGAGAGGGAGGGGGTCGGAATTGAGAGAGAGAGTGAAAGGGGGTGGGTGTAGAGAGAGAATAGTGGGCACAGAGAGATAAAGAGACAGAGTGGAAGAATTATTCAGTGAGAGCCTCCACAGTGAGAACTGTGTGTGCCACAGTGGCTGTTTAGTTTACCTTTGAGAACCGAGATGACATCCAATATCTATTTGATGTTGGATAACTTATGTGTTTCTGTGTGTGTGTGTGTTTTTGTGCTTGTGTGCGTATGTGTGAGTGTGTGCGTGAGTGTATGTGTGTTGTGTGCATATGTGTATGTGTGTTTGTCTGTGTTATGTGTGTGTGTGTGTTTGTGAGGGTGTGAATGAGTGTGTGTATGTGTGTAACAGTATCTACCCTTGGGGGCAGAGGCTGCAGATTGCGAGTCCCTCTTCTGTGCTGATGGTTCCCTGGGGACAGTCCTGTGGAACTGCAGAACCCGGAGAACAAAAATAACCTGGGGAGAGGGAGAGGGAGAGGGAGAGGGAGAGGGAGAGGGAGAGGGAGAGGGAGAGGGAGAGGGAGAGGGAGAGGGAGAGGGAGAGGGAGAGGGAGAGGGAGAGGGAGAGGGAGAGGGATGAAGGCAAAGATAGGGTATAACACATATCTCCATCCTTTCCTCCATTCCTCCCTTAATCCTTCCTCCATCCCCCTGTCCTTACCCTGAATCAGTTCCTCCATTCCTCTCTCATCCCCCCCTCCATCCTTCCATCCCTCCTCACCTCGAGGACAGGGTCCTCCTCTGTGGTCCTTTACTGGGCTGTCTGGTCGCTCCGCCCCTCCCAAACAGAGGAACCCTTCCCAGCATGCCCCCGTGGGCGTTGTCAGGCCCTCGCCATGGCAGTAGTATCCAGGGGAACATGGCTGACAGTCATCCTTAGGGATGTGGGGGCAGGTAAAACAACAACCTCAGCCCTCTGGTCAGTCAGATGACAGGAATATTGAGCGTACTCAACCTTCATTACCTGTGAGACTTGTTTGGTGAGGTTGGAGAAGGTTCCGGAAGGGCACGGTAGGGGATGAGAGGTGGCCCGGGGGCAGTAGTGACCTGGGGGGCAAGGGCCCCCCTCCCCTGGAGATGAGAAGAGCACAGGAGCTTAGAGGCATGTCAATATCACTCAGTAGCCATCAGCACAGTCAGGGAGGAGATCAATGCTGGGTACCCGGGCCTTTCTAGACCCCAGGATTGTTCTCTCTGATGTGTGTGTGTGTGAGTGTCTTTGTGCACACGTTTGTGTTTGTGTGTGTGTGTGTGTATGCTGTGGGTGTGTTTATGGTTACACACACATGTTGTATTTGTGTATTTATGCACATAATTGTGTGTATGCGTACATGTATGAGTGTGCATATGTGTGTGTGCGTGTGTATTCACGTGTGTGTGTGTGCAGGGGCCCACCTGCAGACTGTGTGAGGGGCTGAGGGGAGGAGCTTCCAGATTTGCAGTAGTATCCCTCGCTGCACTCTCCGCTGACGGAGGTGGCGTTCCTGATGGAGCAGTAGTGCCCTGGGTCACATGGTCTGCACTGGGCCTCCGTCGCCAGGCCGGGCTCAGGGCTGTAGCTGCCCTCGGGGCAGACGCCCCACTCGTACCCCACCCCCCCGGGGCAGAAGAACCCTGCAGGACACAGCACGCACTTACACACTGCTTTGTGTTGTGTGTTAGTGTTAGTTAGGGTTAGTGCGTTGGTCAGTGTTAGATGTGTCTGTACTGACCTGCAGGACAGAGCAGCAGTTTGCCTGTCACACAGTACCAGCCTGGTGGGCAGGGCTCACACTGGGAGGCGTGTGTTTCAGTCATGTAGGTCCCCGGTGGACACGGCACAGGGAGAGTGGTTCCTGGGGGACAATAGTGTCCCTCTGGACAGGGCCCACCTGTGGTGCCACCCAAAGGTGTGCGGGAGACCGCTCCCTCCAGGCAGTAATAGCTGCATAGGAACACACACACAGTGCTGTACTCTCCATATGCACTACTTGCATGTTGCTTGAGATGAATCAAATGTAAAATGTGACTGTGTCTCTGTACCCTCCACTGCAGAGACCCACAGGGACAGTGAGACCAGTAGAATCACAGTAGAACCCTCCAGGACACAGCTGGCACTCCCCCTGTGCCCCCAGCCCAGAGCTGTTGGACCAGGACCCCCCCGCGCAGGGCATCGGGGCCTGGGTGCCTGCACACACACACACAGGTCAAAGGTCATATTTGACAGAGTAGTAACGCAGCAGTCAAAACAGAGAACACCTCAGAATGAAAACAATTCATGAATGAAATAATGTTTGAAGTTGAAATTACTTTGGGATTGATGATGAAGTGAATTGTTTAGGATACGATTCAGAATGTCCTTTGACATTATTAATACAGTGAATAGAATAGTTTAGGACAAGACACAGTTCTGTCCAGCTGAAGCTGGCAAGTCAACCTCCTCCATCTCAGCTATGGTAAGAACTCCATCAGCTGACTAAGAGGTAGCAGAGTGTGTTGGAGCGAGTCAGGCTGCAGAGACAGGGTACCTGAGGGACAGAAGTGTCCTGGTGGGCACAGGGAACCTGCCTGTCTGTCCTCAGGACTGGGCGAAGACGCTCCCTCCCTGCACCAGAAGCCTGACAGGCAGGGACCTACATGGAGACAGGTACATAGCAACTTCCTGGAACAACACTCAGACACACATATGCAGTACACAGTTACAGAAATACACACACACAGACAGACAGGCACACACACACACAGACACAGGCAGGCAACCACACACACGCACACACAGAGACAGGCAGGCAGGCAGGCAACCACACACACGCACGCACAGAGACAGGCAGGCAGGCAGGCACACACACACACACCTTCCTGCCTCACCTGTCACACTTTAACAGTACAGCTAGCTTGAGACCAGAGCTGCGGGCATGTCAACTTCAGCTCCAATGTTCCAGGTTTAAAAATAATAATGGTTCCCGAGGAGACACTGTGGCCAAGCAGGCGGCATGTAGGACAACATGTAGGACACTGTGTGTGGGCTGGTCGCCATCTCACCTGCAGGTTCTGACACTCCTCCAGAGGGACAGAAGAGACCAGGGGGACAGATCAGGCAGCCTGCCTGACTGTGGGAGCCCTCCCTGGGGTTGAAGGAGCCTGGAGGACAGGGGTGCTCAGTGGCCAGGGAGGTGCCTCGGGGGCAGAAGTGCCCCTTGGGACAGGGGCGCAGCAGGGAGGCGTTTGCAAGCCCCAACCTCAGGTCACAGTAGTAGCCTGCATGGAGATATGATGAGGGTAGGCTTCTGTACTCATATGATTGTTAGCTTTCCAGTTTTCAAATAAAATGGCATTCTCTTTATATAGCCCTTTAATATGTCATTCTGTTTTATGACTATCATAGACAGCTGCCACTATAACAGTGGCTTGGCAATATAAAAATGACAGGTTTGTACATGAGGTTCTTTGCCACAATTCTCTCTTACCAATCGGTTGTCTGCAGGGTTTTCACATAAACTTTTAATGTCACCTCAGATCACTTGGAACCCCGTAGGAGGTATAACAAATCAGATGCCAGGTACAAGATTTGCAGTCGGGTGCAGTTGAGGCAGTACCATGCAGTGGAAAAGTGAAAATTCATCTTTAATCTATTCCACATCTATTGATCTTCGACTTCTTCTGGAAGATCTCTTTAGTTTGTGCGTATGCTGTTGCATGAAGGAGGGAGAGTGGTGGTTACCTGCTTCACACACCATGCAGGCGGCCTGGCCCTCTCGGTCCTGGAAGCTTCCAGAGGGGCAGGGTTCAGGGGCTGCACTACCCAGGGGACAGAAGTGTCCTGCTGGGCATGGCCACGCTGTGGCCAGGGTCTGACCAGGTGGGCACCAGTAACCTGGAAGGAAGAAGATACATACACTTGGAAGACAGCTCTGATGACAGATGATGGAACAGGTGACAATGCAGGGTCGTTGCGGGGACCCACCTGGGCTGCAGGGTCCAGAGGGGCTCTGGAGGCCTGCAGCCCTGCAGTAGGAGCCTGCAGGACAGGGCTGGCAGTCAGACAGTCTGGACAATCCCTCCACTGGGGAGAAGCTACCCGCTGGACACAGCTCTGGGTCCCCTGTAGCCGAACCTGGGGGATGGAGAAGGAGAAAGAGAGGCAGAGACAGGGAGAGACAGAGGAAGAAAGAGGAAGTGAGAGAGAAAGGACACAGAGAGAGAGGCAGAGACAGGGAGAGACAGAGGAAGAAAGAGGAAGTGAGAGAGAAGGGATAGAGAGAGAGAGGCAGAGAAAGAAAGAAAGAAGTGAGAAAAAGAGAAAAATGAAAGATTGTATCAAACCATGTTCCACGTCTGTCAGCAGCCTTACCACAGTATGTCCCAGGGGGACAGATACCGCCTGTCCGTCCATCCGAGGGCCTGGGGTGGGTGGCCCCCCCTGTGCAGTAGAAACCTGGAGAACAGGGGCCCATTGGCAGGGCCAGACCTGGGGGCCACACAGACAACCAGCACAGTCAATCAAACAGCACTGAGAATCAACCAGTTCTGTCAATCAAACTGGATTGTTGACCATTACACCCTGTCATTAAACAGAACAGTCAATTAAACAATACTGTCTGTTAAACAGCACAGTCAATTAAACAGTAGACCTACTGTCAATTAAATAACATTGTCGCTTAAACAGCCTTGTCAATCAACCTGTCTATCAGAGGGATGTCATGTCCACTACCTGAGACGTTGCAGAAGGTGCCTGGCAGGCAGGGCAGGGGCTCAGAGCTGCCCGAGGGGCAGTAGAAGCCCTCCTGACAGCGCCCCCCAGTGGAGGTGGCGGGACACAGGCAGTTGGCGTTGGTGTAGTTGTCCAGGTCAAACGGCTGTGGGTTCCACGCTGCGGACACACAGAACCAGCCTGGAGGGGACGGGGGACGGAGAGGGAAGGAGAGGGAGGAAGAGAACAACAGAGGGTGAGGCTGCAGTGAGCCAGCCTGGCTGCATGAGAGGAGGAGGACAGAGGGTGAGGCTGCAGTGAGCCAGCCTGGCTGCTTCAGAGGAGGAGGACAGAGGGTGAGGCTGCAGTGAGCCAGCCTGGCTGCATGAGAGGAGGAGGACAGAGGGTGAGGCTGCAGTGAGCCAGCCTTGCTGCTTCAGAGGAGGAGGACAGAGGGTGAGGCTGCAGTGAGCCAGCCTTGCTGCATGAGAGGAGGAGGACAGAGGGTGAGGCTGCAGTGAGCCAGCCTGGCTGCTTCAGAGGAGGAGGACAGAGGGTGAGGCTGCAGTGAGCCAGCCTTGCTGCATGAGAGGAGGCAGAAGCCCCCGGAGGACCACTGACCTGCCTTGCATCTCCCAGACACGACGGTGAGACGCTCCTTCTCGCAGTAGTGACCAGGGGGGCAGGGCAGGCAGCTGTCCAGGGTCTGGGTCATGGGCTCTGGGTTGTAGTAGCCTCGGGGACAGGGGAACTGGGTCGCGTCCTTGGTGCCTGCACACCACACGTACACACACACACACACAAGATGTGCATCATTACTGACATTACAGGCTTATGACTAGTATGGTGTTGTCACACTGAGTTTAGTGGGAGTAGTCAATAAAGAGAGTCAGTATTAGAACTAGGGATGCACCGAATCCAGGATTCGGTTTTGGATTTGGCCGAATAATGGGCTTAGAATCTTTTTCCACCGAACCCGAACTCTACCGTTGCACTACGTGTGCTACGCTAGTCGACATAATGACGCCGTTGTTGATCATGGGAAGGTGTTTACGTAGGTGGACCGTTCAATGCAGTAGGCTGAGAGAAAGTGAAAATGGAACTTGAGCGTGAGCAGAAAAAGTATCATCTGGCAGTACTTTCAATTTGCAATGCTGATTGGCTCGTGTCGGCAAGGACCCTAAACAATAAATAAAACAAAATACACTGCTGTGGACATTGTTTACTTCATTAATGTGTTTACTGTGTTAATGGACTGAGGATGGGAGTAGGATCTGGTATTGGGTTTCGGATTCGGCAGAATCTTAACCAGTGGATTTGGTATTCGGCTGAACCCCAAAAATCTGGATTCGGTGCATCCCTAATTAGAACGAGAGGTGGGAGCAGCTATCAGTCTGCCGTAGTACCGTCGGGGCAGTAGAACCCTGGAGGGCAGGGGAACTGTGTGTAGTTGCTGGTCTTCCCAGGGCAGTAGTAGCCAGCCTGGCAGCGGGAGCAGAGCGTGTGTCCTGTCAGGTTGGTGTAGGAGCCTGCAGGGCAGGGCAGAGGCTGGGCGCTCCCTGGGGGGCAGTAGTGAGCAGGGGGGCAGAGCTCTGCAGAGTGCAACACACCAGATTAGAACAGATTACACCTAGCCAACCACCCACAATCTGTCAGGACAAGACAGATCAGATGGTCGGACTGCTGAACAACATTTACACTTTGACCACCACTTCCCTACCTCCACAATCAATCCAGATCAATCATCAACCTAATTGTTGTGATATTGATTGACTGGAGTCATTACTGCCAGCTCATCTGCTCTGCCAGCAGAGTTATTTGGCTGAGAATGACGAGGTGTTTTTAATGGGCTGGGTGCAGTTGGCTCTGGCACCCAGCCCAGGTTGGTGTTTGTGGGGCCAGGCCCAGCTGCCCTACCTGTAGCAGAGCTGCCCCCCCCGGGGCAGTAGAACCCCTCAGGACAGGGCCCAGAGGGGCGGCTCAGACCCTCAGAACCACACACCTGCCCCGCCGGACAGGGGCTGCAGCCGGAGGCCTCCCTCACATGCAGGCTACGCACACACACACACACACACACACAGAGCCACACACACACAGAGCCACACACACACACACAGAGCCACACACACACACACAGAGCCACACACATACAATGTTAGTCAAGGCATTGGTGAATGACACGCTCATTTGTTGATAATGACTGACGATTGAATATGGCAATTCCAAGGTGCTGATTGTTTGTTCACGGACCTATTAGAGAATGTTCCCAGCGGGCAGGGCCGTGGTAGGCTGGTGCCCTCTGGGCAGTACCGCCCCTCGGGACAGGCCCCTCCCACTCCAGTGCTGATGTTTCCGTCTGGGTTTCTGAAGTTGATCCCAGCCAGACAGTAGTAGCCTGCCTGGCAGGCTCCTGTAGGTGCAGCCAGACCCCAGTCCTCGCAGTACAGCCCTGGCACTCAAACACACACAGCTAACCTCAGAAATAGCATTCATCTAATGTGGATTGTTCATTTTGCTTGTTGAATTATTAAATAGGTCTACTCTCATGAGATGGATCTGTGTAAACACTCCTGGTGTTCAGTTGAAACTTTGACATTCCAGGGATCCAGCATAAACTTGCTTTTGACAGTTCCATCAGGGATGAGGAGAACAACATCTTAGCACACCTGTATCAGACCTGTATGCACTTTCATAGCTCTACGGTTTACTTTTATATTACATATTCTGCTCTTGTCTTGTGTCTCTTCCTGTCTTGTTGTGTTGCAACTCACTGACTTCTGAATTGCAAGGACACAAAAACAAACTATACCATGTACTCAAACTGTCAAACACTCCAAAACCTCCTTCTCCTTCCGTCAGAGGGCAGTAGAAGGTGACGTGCGTGTGGGTCAGTAGGCTGACCTGCAGGACACAGCAGACACTGCTCCACCTGGCCCAGACCTGGCTGGGGGCTGTAGGTGCCAGGGGGGCAGGGCAGGATGCCCTCCATGCTGCCCCCGAGGCAGTAGTACCCCGCTGGGCAGGGCTGCAGGCCCTCACCGGGGGGGCAGTAGCTGCCTGGAGGGCAGTTCTCACACTCCTCAGAGCCTGAGTTCATGGGGTAGTAGGGATGGAAAGCATAGCTGCACATTGCATCTTTAAATTGTAATTTAATCACATTTAAATTGTAATTTAATCACATTTAAATTTGAATTAAATCAAATTGCAATGATCATTTGATCACATTGCTGTTCTAATTTAATCCTATTACAATTTCTAATTCCATAATGTTTATTCATATTAACATAACTATTCTATCATATTAACATCCTAATTATGTCACGTATTTATTCCATCACATTTCATTGCACTAATTCTGTCTGCTACTCGGAGCAGGAAGAGAGAGGCCACCTGTGATGTTGGAGAAGCTGCCCTCAGGGCAGGGGATGGGGGCGGTGGAGCCCATGGGACAGTAGTGACCGGCAGGACATCTGTCTCCTGTCACTCCATCAGATGGGGTAGCAGAGGAAGCTCCACCCTGACAGTAGTACCCTGGGGGACAGATCAAATATATCTTAAGATGCTTCTGATAGTCATCATTTCAAGTCTGCCTCCCAGTGAAGAGGATGTTACATCTACAGTATGTGTTCTCCCTTCCAGGCCCCACCTGCAGCACAGAGTCCGGAGGGCTGTGTGAGAGCAGAGGTGTTGCAGTGCAGTCCTGGGGGGCAGGGCCAGCAGGAGTCCAGGCCAGGGGCCCCCTCCTGGGTGCTCCAGGTCCCTGCCGGGCAGGGCCTCTCTCTGGGGAACCTGGTTCCTGCTGGGCAGACGTAGCCCTCGGGACACACACCGCCAGAGACCTGGTCCACCTGGAGGATCCACAACATGGGGCTGAGAGGGGGTAGTGTGTGTCTAGGGGTGGGGTGTGTTTAGCTGTGGGGTGTCAGTAGTACCGGGGTGGGGGTGGTGGCCCCCCCGCTGCAGTAGAACCCAGGCTCACAGAGGTCTTGGGGGGCAGAGAGGCCCGTCCTGCTGCAGAACCAGCCTGCCTCACACAGCCTGCAGTGCTGCATCTCTGCTCCTCCTGACTGGTCTGAGTAGGTACCCTGCACACACACACACAAGCACGCACACACACACGCACACACGCCCACACGCACACACATATTCAATCCAAGACACACACAAAAAAACACAAATGCACAAACACACACGAACCAATATTAAAACCAAACCGTCAGTCCATCAGTCAATAAAATCCAATTTAAACAGCAAACGTTCTGCAAGTGGAGCAGGTAAGCTTCTAAGTGATGAAAGATACAAGTCACAGCATTAAAATCCCATCCTCAGCAGACAGAGCTGTCTGAGCTGAGACAGACTGCTGCTCTGGTCTGTCTCATTATCCATCATGTTAGAGCAGGTACTGACAGGAAGGCAGGGCCAGGGAGAGGACGTGCCCAGGGGACAGTAATGTCCTGGGGGGCAGAGGGGGGGCCGAGACAGGCCTGTCTGGTTGCAAAGCTGGCCGGCTGGACAGGATATGCACAGCGACTGGCCTTGATCCTGAGTGATGAGGAAGGAAAGAGTGGAGTGGCGAGACGAGAGGAGGGAAGAAAGGAAGTGGAAGGAGAGAGGGGAGGGGTGAGACGAGAGGAGGGAAGAAAGGAAGTGGAAGGAGAGAGGGGAGGGGTGCGGGAGAAGAGGCCGGGGAGATAAGGGAGAGGAGAGAAAGAGGGGAAATGAGAAAGGAGGGAGCAGAGGGGAGGATATGTGAGAGAGGACAGGGAGGGAGAAGAAAGGAGTGGAGAGACAAGACTAAATAACTATCAGAGGATTATAAAGCACAGAATAACAACAATACAGTCCAAAGGGATTAATCTGGAAATACTATTACCCTAACAATCAGGTCTAAAGTCCAACACACAGTCAAGTATGCAATAACTATTATACAACAGAGTTTCGATATGATGTGAAGTGTGTAGGACTAGCTGCAAGGTCCTACTAGTTGGAAGGTGCCCAGGGGGCATGGCTGGGCCCTGGACGCCCCCTGGAGGGCAAAGTGGCCCTCCTCAGCCTCATTCTGGACAGGCGATGCAGAGCCACCCGTACAGTAGAAACCAGGAAGACAAGGGCCTGTGGGAGAGGTGCTGTTGGAGTCCTGGCAGTAGGAGCTAACAAAGACACAAACACAGAACAGCTTCTCAACAGGAAATGGTACCCTGATTCTGGGATACAAATATGTATTCAGGGAGTTGAACACAGGTTTTAGTTTTCAGTTTAAAACTAGAAACGCCTGGAAAGTAAGCCATGAACTATTAAATTATTCAATAAATAATCAATATGTTTTACAGCCTGTTTACTTGCTATAGCTCTTCGTTAGACAAGTCTTTACACACACATGCTACATGACTTTTGCAGAAGCCTTAACGTGATTCAGAGTGTGTGTGTGTGTGTGTGTGCTGGGGTGGGAGAGCGAAGAGTTACCCAGGGGGGCAGGAGACACACTGCAGGGGGCTGCGGAGACCAGAGCTGCTGCTGAAGCTGCCAGGCGGGCAGGGGGAGGGGAAGGGGGAGCCAGAGGGACAGTAGCTGCCTGCTGGACACAAGGCCCCACTCACTCCATCTACTGGAGTCTAGGAGAGGCACACACACACACACACACACATGGGCATATATATACAGACATAGTCACACACACATACATAAACAAACACATACAGATATGTACACATAAACACAGAGACAGCTACACACATAGCACATAACATTCGGACTAATGGGGCTATTCTTTTAGAGGGAGCCAGCACAGACCTTGCTTTTGAATGCATCCAAATGATGACAAATGGTCTATAAACACTCATATAAAAATGTGCTTCCTTGTGTCTGGATTGTCATTTATCAAAAGTTTTCTCATTTTGTAGAATAGTTCACTGGTACATTCAGTGAGAAGCAACCCCACTAATACAGGGTACATAGTTAAGACATCAAGATAGCTATCCTAATTATCAGATTAAGATTAATATGAAGATTAGGATGGTCTCCAAATGTATCGTATTAGCAACAGCGAACCACCCTCTTACAGCTGATGTGGCACTCTCTCTGCAGTAGAAGCCCTCTGCACAGTCCCCAGTGGGTGCAGTCAGGCCTACCCCACTGCAGTAACGACCTCCACCACAGGGGGCGCACTCGGACACATCTTTGAGGGCAGGGCGGGGGCTGTAGGTGCCCTCCACACACGGCTCTGGAGCAGAACTGCCCTCGGGGCAGTAGAAGCCCTGACATGGAGAAGGGGCAGAAGAAAGAAAAGTGAGAGAGAGACAGAGAGAATGAATACAAGAAAAAGCGGGGGCCATAAAGTAAGAGAGAGTGAAATAGAGAGAGAGAGAGCGAAATAGAGAGAGAGAGAGAGAGAGAGAGAGAGAGAGAGAGAGAGAGAGAGAGAGAGAGAGAGAAAGAGAGAGAGAGAGAGAGAGAGAGAGAGAGAGAGAGAGAGAGAGAGAGAGAGAGAGAGAGAGAGAGAGAGAGAGAGAGAGAGAGAGAGAGAGAGAGAGAGAGAGAGAGAGAGAGAGAGAGAGAGAGAGAGAGAGAGAGAGAGAGAGAGAGAGAGAGAGAGAGAGAGAGAGAGAGAGAAGAGAGAGAGAGAGAGAGAGAGAGAGAGAGAGGAGAGAGAGAGAGAGAGAGAGAGTAATTAAAGAATGAGTAATGAGGGTGTATAGTGAAGGAGTGAGAGAGATTTTACCTGCCCAAAATATTTATAGTTATGTTTAAATAAAAAAAATACAAAGCCCTGAGCGTACCTGTGGGCAGAGCGTGGCAGTGTGTGTTCCAGGCCTGTCACAGTAGTGTCCAGCAGGGCAGGGCACACACACCTCTCCACTGTGACCATGGGACGTGCTCCTGTAGAGGCCAGACTGGCACGGGAACATGCCTGGGTGCCCAGTGCCCAGGGGGCAGTAGTAGCCATCTGGGCAGTCACCTGTCTGGAGATGCACACACACATAGACACATGGGAACATCTACAACGCTGTGCGGAAGGATATAAATAGTATATACATACAATGTATGTTAATGTGGTATACGAACAAGCTTTTCTTCCCAGGTCAACTAGGGGCAGCAGAGAGCTTACAGGCTGTGTGATTGGTTCCTCCAGGGGCTGCTGGGAGTAGCAGTACTTCCCCTCAGGGCAGGGGGCGCACTCTGACACATCACGCAGACCAGGCTGCCCGCCATAGGTCCCGTTTGGACAAGGGACAGGGTTGGGGTCCTGGAACAACACTGGTGAGATCAATACCGCGCTAATGTAACCACACCAAAACAACAAGTTTAGCCAATGCATCGTGGATTGTGATGCGCCCTTTCATGTGTTGACCCAGGCGTGCCACTTACGACGCCCCCCCCAGGACAGTAGAACCCTCTGGGGCAGAGGGTGGCGGACCGTTGGGGGTCCCTGGCCAGGCCCTGGGAGCAGAGCAGGCCCGGGGGGCACACCATGACCCTCAGCATGGCCTCCTCGCTGGTGGTCTCGTTACTGCAGTAGTGGCCCTGGAGACACGCGGAACACTCCACCGAGCGCTCGTCCTGGAGAAGGGAAGAACACGGGAGAACTTACAGTGGTAGGAGGAGAACGTAGAAGGTTAGGGGATTGGTAAAGGCAGTGATCTACTAAAGCGTTGTTTTTGAAGATTGAATTTGGTGTATGAATAGTGGTGGTGTGGGTGAGCCTAGCAAATACGCCGTTGATTTGGCCAAATAAGACATGAATGACAGTTACCCCGCCCTCTCAAAGTCTCCGGGTCTGTAGAGATACACGCCAGCTGTCCCATACTGGTCTGTCACATGACCACCGTTGAAAATGTATGGGGCAACATGTCGGTAAGTGAATTTCTCTTAGTAACGCTGTCAGTGGATCACGGCTTTGAGATGATAATTTATAAATGCAGGGTGGAGAGTATATGTTGGTATGAGGAGAATGAACATTGGCAAGATGGGAACTTACAAGGTTAGGAGGAGAATGTACAGTAATGGCAAGAGAACATATATGGGAAGAAAAAAAACCTTCAGTGATGTTGACCTCGATTGGAAAATAGGCCAATCAGAGGGCCACATGAGAGGAGGTTGATAAACACATCCAGTCTTCCATTAGTCCGTCCGTCCACCAGTCAGAGAGTCACTTACTGAGTAGCTGCCAGCTCCACACACACGGGGGTTGACGGTGGCTGGGAGGGGACAAAAATAGCCAGCAGGGCAGGCAGAGCAGTCCTCCAGCCTCTGGCCTCCTTTCTGCTCGCGGAATGTGGATCTGAGGAGACAGGAAGGGGGAGACGGAGGACGCAAGGAGAAAGCCAGCAGAGGATAGGGTAGATAGGGGACACAGAATAGATTACATTACGTCCTTGTTGCTCCTCCTACAGCTCCACATCACCCACCACTAACCCACTTCCCCCTCCTCCAACACCTCTCACCCCCCCTCCTCTCCCTCTTACGGTGGGCAGGGTGTGGGCTTCGAGGTGCCCTCCCTGCAGTAGGACCCCTGAGGACAGGGCTGGCAGTCCTCTCTCCGCCCGTTGCCCATCCTGGTGCTGTAGGAGCCTGCCTGGCAGGGGAACTGGGACCCATATATGGTCCCTAGTGGGAATAGATTCAGGAAGCAAAACAAATTAAAATAACGCTTGTGCAAAAACACCTTAATGTTTTCATGCATTAGAAATGAACACAAATCTAAGGTCTGATTTGCTATTCTATAATGTATTCATATTTATTAAATAGTGTTCACATGAATACTTCTATGATATGTACATACATATGTGAAAATGTTTATATACGTATGTAATGTAATCAAGTAAATGTCCTGCTCTCTGAACCACATGTGCTTCTGTACCTTGGGGGCAGTAGTGCCCAGAGCTGCACTTCCCTGTGGGGTGTCCTGCTCCAGCCAAGCAGTACCATCCTGGGGGGCACGGCTGGCACTCTGCCTCCTCCTCCAGGCCACTGCGCCCGCTCCAGCTGCCTGCCGGGCACGTGTGCTGAGTGGGGAACATGGTGCCGGGGGGGCAGTAGTGCCCAGGGAAGCAGGAGAGTGGTGGCCTCTGGAGCCCCCCAGTGCCTGGGGACGACCAACACGACGTCAGGTTCTCTCTGGGTTATGGAAGGCATCACCATTATCACTGTCACTGTTGTTATCGTCATCATAATCGTCATTACTTGCTCCTCACCATTCAGTAGCCTGAGACAAGAATGTCTTATGAAAATGAAAATGATTTGGCCACTGTCCAGAGGCTGACATTTGGTCCAGATGTAATATCAAACGATCAGCCAATGTCCAGAAGGCTGACATTTGGTCTGGATATATGACATTATTATATCATGTGGGCCTACCCCGTAGGCAAGCGTATCGCGGCGGGCAGCGTTGGCACTGCGAGCGATCAGTCAGGTCAGTGCGGTCGCTCAGCGTCCCGGGAGGACAGGCGTTGGCCGGAGCGTTGGGTGTGGAGGAGCCAGGAGGACACACAAATCTAACCAGATGGGGACAAGAAGTGAACCTTAGGTGCTAAATATTGTTTTCCTGTGAGTCCTGTGTTTGGTGTCGGGTGTAGTGGACGTACCCTTGCATGCAGTCCTGGTCCGGGGCTCGGAGCCCCACCTGTGTGCAGGCTCTGCCAGGGTGGCACTCTCTGCAGTCGCCCAGCTCGTCCTGCCCCTCCAGGGGGTTAAAGGTGCCCGGAGGGCAGGGCATGGGGTCACTGGTGCCCTTGGGGCAGTAGAACCCCCCTGGACACTTCAGACAGTCTTTCACACCTGTGAGGGGGCAAGGGAGGGGGCAGGAGAGGGGATTGTAGGTGGGGCTCTACACTTCTTTACTGTAATATTAAGGTGATTCATCATGCTGGTCACTACTACACTTCTATATTATAATTGTGTACTCTACTGTGATCATGAGCAGAGACGTTGTTAGACATCAAACTCTACATTCATATCCCTTTTTTTATTTCAAGCTTGCTGCGCACAATGCACTGTTATGTTGCATAACCTGCTCTCTGGAATTACCCCCCTGGACCTCTGTGTCCGTGCTGCAGTGGCTATTTGGCAAGCTCAAAAGAGCGTGCTGGCATGGAATTCTGCATGCATATAGGTTTGTGTTTTCGGTTAAACAGTTTTACAAGCGTTTATTGGGATACTGCATAACTTTTTCCGAGATTATCCATCTAAATTAATGCACTGACTAATAAAGTAAATTGTTAAAACTCAAACTTCAGATTTTACTGGGGCACAGCAGATTTATACTGGGGCACGTGCCCCAGTAAAAAGGGCCTAATGACGCCCCTAATCATGAGTGCATTGAATCAACAGAAGGCTTGATTTCACTGTTGAGAATCAGCACACTAACTAGCCTGTTCTAAATGTTAAACCTCCTAACCAGGAACAGTACCCTGGAGAGGTGCCTTACTGATAGCCCCCTGGTGAGGGGTGAAGGTTCCTCGAGGACATGTGACTTCCTCCAGAATGCCAGCTGGACAGAACCTCCCTCTGGCACAGGCCAGGCCTGGACCTGCCGAGCCTGACATACACTCACATACAGGAGCACACACACACACATACATACACACACAAGCACACATACATATGTGAGAAACCCACACGTAAAGGACATACATGCACACACAGGCAACAAGTCATTGAAAAGAAGATCTTTCAAAAAACAAGTGAACGAATCTCTTTCTCATATCATCTCTCAGTCGCTCCCACTTGACTTGCTCCATGTGCCGTGAGCACACATCTGAAGTGATGCCACGTCCAGATATCACGGCCTCAGCACTCCTCCTCCGTCCTCACCTTCAGGACAGAAGCGTCCCTCTGCACACCTCCTGCAGGCTGTCCTACTTGTCTGGCCCAGTTGTTCCCCCGCCGTGCCGGGAGGGCAAGGTGACCCGTGGGGGGTGGCGGTGCCCTCCTCGCAGTAGTACCCCAGGGGGCACAGGAAGTGAGAGCCAGGCCTGCTCTCACTGCCTTCCAGACAGTAGAACCCTGGGGAAGGGGAACATATGCATACATTTGATTTGCTGTTTAGTGTTACTTGTTTCTATTTGACTGTGATAAGCAGTTAAGTGTTTTTGTCATACACAAATCAAAATGAAACGTACAAGAATAAAACAAACGTATATATATATATTTTTTGTGAATCGATCTGAATCCCTAGAAAACTGAATCGCGATTCAAATGCGAATCGATTTTTCCCCCACTCCTAGTATTCATAGAACCCTTTTTAAATGATGTTTCAACAAGCTATTTGCAACAATGAAATAACAAAAGAAGGTTCCACGCAGCATCATAAAAAGTTGAAAATGCTTTTACAAAACTTAAATATAAACCTAAATATATAATCAATACCATTAGAAAACTTGAGATCTTTATGAGACCTTATTATGAGTTTAGGTGTCACCATTAATCTCCAGTACATCATGCTGTTCTGTGTTCTGGTGTAGCTCCAGTGAGACTAGGAGGTTAGGGTGTGGAGGTGTTGACCTACCAGCAGGACATGGGGGGCAGTCTCCCAGCCTCTGAAGCCCCTCTTTGGGACCATAGGAGCCTGCTGGACACCAAACTGCCGACCCTCCAACACAGTAGTGTCCTGGTGAGGACAGGATGGAGTCAGACACATACACACACACAGTCCACACACACACACACACACACAGGCACAAATGTACAAACACACAGACCTAAGGGGCAGACCAGGCAGGCAGGCCCCTCCTCAGTGTTCTTGTAGGTTCCAGGAGGGCAGATGATTGGCTTATCAGACAGCTCAGGATGTTGCTGTCCTGTAGGATTCCATCGACGCGCCACACCGCCCCCGCATGGCAAGGAGGTGTTTTCACAGGAGTAGCAGTGTGTCTGGCCTGGCAGAGAGGAATGTCGAGGAGGACAGGACAGAGGCTGAGACATTCCTCTGCTTGGGCAGTAACGTCCTATGGACACAGGAAGTACACTGGTGAGTCTTAAAGGAAAGGAAACAAGGGAATGTCACTCAGACAAATTCAGCCCTGTGTTATTCTGCATTGGGATAATACTTTAACACGCTTTTAGTCATCTCTCTCTCCCGTTCCAGAGAGAGAGAGTCAGTATCTTGCCTGCTGGACATGGGAGACATTGGGCACTGCACACCGTGGAGTAGAGGCCCGGTGGACAGGAAGTGCACTCTGTCTGGTTCCTGTTGGGTTCCTGGCCTGGCCCACACTGCCGAGACACACACAGCTGGATCAGGGGTGACAGAGCTGGGCCAGAACAACGGTGAGCACAGAAGGGAGCAATGACACCATCCCCTCAAACTAGACCTGCTTGTCTTAGTCTTGGGAGGAGGGGGATTCCTCCTCTTTGGTCTAATGGTAGATGTACAATGCATAGGGGTCTGTGATTTGAATCGCTTCTGTTTCACCTACCTTCTGAGGGTATCCGGTGGAGCAGATGGACCCCAGGGGGCAGGGCAGGCAGTGGAGCACCCCCTGAGGAGAGTGTTGTCCTGTGGGACAGACGGACAGGAGGACCCCCTGGTCTGGATCACAGGAGAACCCAGCTGGACACAGCCTGCAGTCCACCCTATCCTCAGCACTGACCAGGCCTGGTGGACAGGCCTGCGCACCAGACACAACATCAGACACATTAATACAGCGAGGCATTCATACAGTAACTAATGCATCGGATCTGTATATGTACTTCATAAGTGAACTCTCATTGTATGTGTGTCTATATACAGTACAGTCCCATGTCAAAGACAAATCTCAAGGATTCAATTCAGGCATTGATGGAAAGCAGGTTCATCCAACCAAACCACTCTAGAATAAACCTCCAGACCTCCAGGCTCTCATCGTCCCTTACTTTGCAATCATCCTCGCTCCCTCGGCCAGGGTAGAGGTTGTAGGTTCCTGCAGGGCATCTTCTTGGAGCCCACACACCACCCAGACAGCTGAAAGCAGGGAGAGGCAAACATAGTCTTCATCTCTAGAGCCCTCCATGTATGGTGTCTCAGTGTGGCTGAAATTGTGTTCAGGATATTATTTGTTGTTGTGATTTGAAGGTTTTGATGTGGCTTACAAGTGTCCTGAGGGACATTCCATGCAGAGTTGATGGGAGAAGAAGGTTCCTGCAGGACACAGGTCCTGGCTAGCCTCAGCCGCTTCCTCAGCCTCCCCTCCACTGGACTCTCCTCCAGCCTCTCCTCTAGTCTCTCCTCTAACCTTTTCACTGGACTCTCCTCCAGACTCTTCTGCAGCCTCTCCCCCAGCCTCTCCTCTAACCTTTTCACTGGACTCTCCTCCAGACTCTTCTGCAGCCTCTCCCCCAGCCTCTCCTCTAACCTTTTCATTGGACTCTCCTCCAGACTCTTCTGCAGCCTCTCCCCCAGCCTCTCCTCTAGCCTTTTCACTGGACTCTCCTCCAGACTCTTCTGCAGCCTCTACCCCAGCCTCTCCTCTAACCTTTTCACTGGACTCTCCTCCAGACTCTTCTGCAGCCTCTCCCCCAGCCTCTCCTCTAACCTTTTCATTGGACTCTCCTCCAGACTCTTCTGCAGCCTCTCCCCCAGCCTCTCCTCTAGCCTTTTCACTGGACTCTCCTCCAGACTCTTCTGCAGCCTCTTCCCCAGCCTCTACTCTAGCCTTTTCCTCAGACTCACTTCCAGCCTTTTCCCCAGTCTCACCTCCAGCCTCTTCCCCAGCCTCTTCCCCTGCCTCTCCTCCTGCCTCTTCATTGGCCTCTCCTCTGTGCTCTTTTCCAACCTCTCCCCCAGCATCTCCCCCTGTCTCTCCCCCAGTCTCTCCTCCAGCTTTAGCAGCCTCCATGCCATCCTCTCTTCCAAGGACGAAGTCTGTAATCTGCCCCAGGACACCTACATAAAGTGTGCAAAAAAAACTATAAATAATCATATTTAGATACAGACAGAGGTATTGGTTATCAATGACTGCCTCGTCCCTCAACAAATAAAATAGAATCACACACGTATGTTTTAAGGGCACAGTCTGCCCCAGGTTTCCCTAGTAGACATGAATCTGATAATGTCATGTACCACGTAGTGCAGGCTGAGTACATACCAGAGAGCAGGGTTGGCTGTCCGGGCAGAGGACTGATCCGGCAGGCCAACAGACAGAGTACAAACACAACACGCCTCACATGCATTCTTGGTGATGTTCACTCCAGTCCTGTCTCCCTCAGGGCCTGGTGGGTGGAAGCCCAGTGCAGCCCACCTCTCTAGAGTGACTGTGTCTGCGTTCTTGTCCCTGGGAAGAGAAAGTGGAGAGCAAGGTGAAAGGAAAGCGTCACCTGAGCCCAGCGTTGTCAGCTGAGAGAACAGAATCCTATTCAACATGGTCTCCTGTTACCTGCTGTGGTTCTTTCATAATGGATGAATCTAGAGAGCTAGCCTGACACTGCACACTCTAGTCCCTATAACCTTCTTTACTTCTGTTCAATGTGTGTGTATGTGAGTGTGTGTGTGTGTGCGTGTGTGTGTGTGTGTTTATGTATGTGTGTGTGGGTGTGTAGGTGTGTGCGTGTATGTGTATGCATATATGTATGTCTATATGTGTGGGTGTGTGTGTGTCCTATGACAACCATTGTGTCTTAATCCAGGGCAAAACAATGAATTAAACAAAGCAGACACCAGATGTGAATGAGCAGATATGGTGCTGCATGAGACTGTGCTCTGTTAGACTCAGAAGGTTCTGACTGTTCTGAGCACTGGGGGAAGCTTCCTGTTATGTCTCACACATCCAGGAGTGGGTGAGCATTGTGGCTGTGTGCATCCTTGGCTTTCTTGTAAATATTGTACCTCAGTCAACCAAATGAGGAATGTCACAAACCATAAATAAAACATTGTACATTTTAAAAGTGGCAAAATGAAGGTGAAGCCATGATTTTTATATCATGTTCGTTTGGTAAACAATCAAATCTGAAAGTGATATTGAGTTGTTCCAGAGTGACTATACTTGATTGACACAAGGGGGAATATTTAGAAGGGATGCTTTCACACAACAGGACTAGGTGGAGGTTGTTGTTCCCTTCATCCCTTCATCAAACAGTATGCAGCCCAGTGGCCTTGTTTGCCTTGTCAAAGTTGTCGTTAGAACTGATATTTTTTTCCAAAAGCAACACTCTGCTCGTGGAAAGTTGCACGTTCTTCACCAGCATGGCATCCTGTTGAAAGCCACTTCCTTTCTTCTATCTGTGGGGTGCACACAGCACCACTCCCTACCCACCCCACTACACCTACGTCTGCCTGGTTCAGACCCAGACAGCCATCACTGCTGCCACTGCTCAGTCAACTCATCTGAAAGGTCTGAAAAAGTTCCCCGAATATCTAGATATGATGCTGCTAGTCTCCTTCAGCTTGTCATTGCTTCTGATTCCAGGTAAATATGATATATATGATATGATATTACCAAAACATAATAGGTTGTTCATATAGCAAACGCTTATATCCAATGCAGCATACAAGTGGTGGATTTGATCCTGCAACCTTTGGATTTGTACTGTAGTGCTGCAGCACTGAGCTGAACCTAATCCTTTCTGATCCACCTCACATGCGTCCTCCAGACTGGTATAATGGGGCTGATGCGTTCTTTATCACGTATGTTATGAATATAAAGTTGCTGACTTCACTTGTACAATCGTTCTCTTTTCACCCTTCATGCACTGAAGATTACGTGTCATGTTCTCATCACTCACGTTACTTCGTTCTGTGGTCTACTCATTCTGCATCCTTAATTGCGGGTTTGAATAGTTCTGCATCAGTGCCTTTTTCTGTTCTCATCAGTCTGCTCAGTGACTGCATCGTGTGCCTTTCTCATTTCAGATCCAGTGTCACGTGTGGGTGCACAGACATGGCCTGAGACAGTGCGCGTGGTCTTGGGTCAGGATCTGGTCCTGAACTGCACCTACAACTGCTCCTCCGGCTTCATCAAGGGCTGCTGGGTCCAGGGGGGCTTGACACGGGGCCCATTGGAGGGCCACCAAGACGCGCATTGTCTGTCCATCACCAAGGACAACATCCAGGGTGACCTCTGTTCTCTGTCCCGGACGGTGTCTAGCATGACGGTTAACGACACGAGGTACAACTACACTTGTGTCACGGAGGACATGGGGCAGGAGAGCCTGCCACGCAGGAAGGAGAGGGTGGTGCAGCTGCAGCTACCTCAAGGTAGGGGTGAGGGGAGAGGCTGCGGGAGAGGCTGGGGGAGAAGCTGAATGAGAAGCGATGGAAGAGGCTAGGGGAGATGCTGGAGGGTCGAAGACAGACAGTAGTGCCCTATAAACAGTACAACAGCCCTGTCTGTTTGACTCAACATGATTCCCTTGCATGCAGAGGAGCTGCTTCCAGGGTTTACCACTCCTGTCTTTTAAAGATGTTATATATAAAATAGTTTAGAATACATACATTATATTTAGTATATACAGTGCCCTCCAAAAGTATTGGAACAGTGAGGCGAATTCCTTTATTTTTGCTGTAGACTGAAAACATTTGGGCTTGACATCAAATAATGAACGTGAGACCAGAGATCAACGTTTCAGCTTTTATTTCCAGGTATTTACATCAGGATCTGATGCACAACTAAGAAAATATCACATTTTGTTTGAATCCACCCATTTGTCATGTGAGCAAAAGTATTGGAACAGATATACTTAAAACATATTTAAGTGAATAAGACTTAATATTTAGTTGCAAATCCTTTGCTTTCAATAACTGCAGCAAGTCTGTGACCCATTGACGTCACCAAACTTTTGCATTCCTTCCTTTTTGATGCTTTCCCAGGCTTTCACTGCAGCCTCTTTCAGTTGTTGTTTGTTTTGTGGGGTTCCTCCCTTCAGTCTCCTCTTAAGCAGGTAAAATGCATGCTCTATAGGGTTTAAGTCTGGAGATTGACTTGGCCAGTCTAATACCTTCCATTTCTTGCCCCTGATGAACTCCTTTGTTGTTTTGGCAGTGTGTTTTGGGTCGTTATCTTGCTGCATGATGAAGGCTCTGCCAATCAGTTTGGTTGCATCTTTCCTTAAATTGGCAGACAAAATGTTTCTGTAGACTTCCGAGTTCATTTTGCTGCTGCCATCATGTGTTACATCCTCAATGAAGATTAATGAGCCCGTCCTAGAAGAAGCCATGCAAGCCCAAGCCATGACATTACCTCCACCGTGTTTCACAGATGAGCTTGTGTGTTTGGGATCATGAGCAGTTCCTTTCTTTCTCCAAACTTTAGCCTTTCCATCACTTTGGTAAAAGTTAATCTTTGTCTCATCAGTCCATAAAACTTTGTCCCAGAATTTTTGAGGTTCATCTCTGTACTTTTTGGCAAATTCCAGCCTGGCCTTCCTATTCTTCTTGCTAATGAGTGGTTTGCATCTTCTGGTGTAGCCCTTGTACTTTAGTTCATGAAGTCTTCTGCGAACAGTAGATAGTGATACCTTCACTCCTGCCATCTGGAGGTTGTTGCTGATCTCACTAACAGTTGTTTTAGGGTCTTTCTTTACAGCTCTCACAATGTTTCTGTCATCAACTGCTGATGTTTTCCTTGGTCTACCTGTTCGACGTCTGTTACTTAGTACACCAGTAGTTTTCTTCTTCTTCAGGACATTCCAAATGGTTGTACTGGCTATGGCCAATGTTTCTGCAATGGCTCTGATTGATTTTCCATCTTCTCTAAGACTCACAATTGCTTGTTTTTCACCCAAAGACAGCGCTCCGGTTTTCATGTTGTTTTCACCTCTGAATACAGTCTGCATAGACAAAACCTATCTTACCCAATCTGAACCTGAGTGTAGACATTCAGTGGTATTTATTGATTGAATAATGTATGTAATAGGACACACCTGGGCAACAAAACACACCTGTCAGTCATATGTTCCAATACTTTTGCTCACGTGACAAATGGGTGGGTTCGAACAAAAAGGTGATATTTTCTAATTTGTGCATCAGATCCTGATGTAAATACCTGGAAATAAAAGCTGAAACGTTGATCTCTGGTTTCACATTCATCGTTTGATGTCAAGCCCAAATGTTTTCAGTCTACAGCAAAAATAAAGGAATTGGCCTCACTGTTCCAATACTTTTGGAGGGCACTGTATCATATTTCTAATACATTAGAAATATGCTTACAAAATATGTTTTTTTGGTGTTTTGTTTTCAGATGAGTGTTTTGGGGGAGCTGGAGGTCTCTTGTGTTTTAATTCTGTCAGGTTTCACAAACCTGCTCTTTAATGCTGTTTTATCTCTGCTGTGCATAGCTGGCATCAGACATCCAAGTAAATCATTGTTCCCCCCAGATACTTCAGATTTCTCAGGCCAGATGGTCTCTTCACCAGCTGAGACCACAGCTGCCTCAGGTGAGGTTGTTATTAATACACCCTCAATTCAAATTATAATATTCATTCCTATCATTCACAAATGTGATCAAATTATAATTTGTTCAGCAGAAGTACTGTTAAGACCAGTGTTTCTTTCTTGAGGGAGCATGTATTAAAAGATCAACAGAGCACATTGGATTCATAGGGAGCAATGATGAATCAAAATGCTGAATATTATCGTGAATGTAACAGACTGTTGGTTGACCTACTTGCTACTATCCCCTGTGTTCCAGATGTTTCTAAGACCACCATGGTGAAAACGGAGCAGGATGAGGATCAGGGTAGGAAAACACACACATACCACATTACTATTTTATGTATTATTTTCTATATTCAATTTTCGAAAATTAATTTGCTGTGCACATGTAGCCAGTGTGTGGTGAAACTCACTCCTTAAGTATGTAAGAGGCCACCCACGTTAACGAATTGCTAGCTTTTCGTTGGCGTAGTTGGTAGTGGTGGAGCTTGGGAAGTCAGAGGTGGTGAGTTCGTCTGCTGGTCGGAGCGGACAGTGCCTCTAACGGAACTTGCAAGACCACGTCTGTTACACACACAACAAAAGGCCCTGAGCAGTCACACGTATATATGTTTGTACATAAAATAACAATACCAGTAATTAAACTAAATTGATTCAAAGCAAATGTATTTTGAAATCACTGTTGGCCTACAGAACCAACTGCTCTTGTGCCTGCTGTTTGTTCCAACTGCCTACTCGTGTTGATTGTAGAGTCTACAGGTGTCAAGGTGTTAGCAACAGTCTCCGTTGTGGTTGCCGTGGTGTTGACTGTACTAGCGGCACATCTGTGCTTGAGTCGTGGTAGAGGCCCGAAAGGTGAATATATCCCACAAAAGGTTTGATATTATCAGTCAAACCAGTCTCAGAAAGATGGAAAAGTAATGCTGTCTTTCATATGCAAATAGTAATGCCTGTGAATTCCTTTGTGTGTTTCAGGAAATCCTACTTTTACATCTCTCAAGTAAGAAATCTGATTACATATTTGTATTAATAATGTAATCATTTAGTATTATTAAAAATAGTATTTATTTTCAAAAACAAGTTTCGCTGTGTGATATATTCTGTATTTACTAAGCCATAAACCATGAGGCCAAGGTAATGTGATGGCAGTGAGCAAGACTCATTTTCTCTTTTGCAGGACTTCTTCAGAAAATATTAGGGTTGTTCGACCCACAACGACAGGTAAACATTTGAGGTATCCTGAGGCATATTTGAGGAAAACTCCAAGCAGCCATTCTCCTGATATGCTTTAAAGATAATGTTTGATATCTTTCAGGCCCAAGCTCAGTAGTACCAGAGAGAGTGGCCCTGAGAATTACACCTCCCGGTAAGCTGTCAGATGAATATCCATTATCTATAGATCTATACACTACAGTTTAGCTCTCCTGCCCTATCTGTCAGTACTGGGCTGCCCCTATCAAACTGAATGTGTGTTTGTGTGTGTGGGAAGGGGGGGGGTGTGTGTGTGGGTGAGCGTGGGAATATGTGTGTGTGATGGCCTCCTCTTCCTGTCCCCTTAGATGACCAGAGTGATCACGAGGTTCCTTACGCTGACATCATGATCTCTGTCCGAGGATCCAGCACACCGGAACTCACCACGGCCTCCTACCTGACCGCAGGGGAGCACAGAGAGGTGGGTCGCACTCTGGATCGTCACAACACATCACACCCACACGCTGCACCAGACTCACAAGTTGCGTCACTGCCCACAACTGGTGCTGTACATCATAATCATCATAAACACGTTCTAACAAAACACAGCTTTTCAGCTAGCTTTGAAAAGCAGCAACTTGTACTGTGTTTTGGTAACCAAACCTTAAGTTTCAAATGTGGAAATGTCAACATGAAGTCAATGTTCACACACGTGCAAGCCTTGGGCTCTCTGGTGATGCTGGTTGTGCTGTGTGTCTCCTGCAGTGTTGGAGAGAGGAGGCTGGGCCGGGCCTCCACCCCCGTGCTAATCTCCAGGCCTGCAGGTCTGCTGACAGGCTGCATCCCTACCCCAGGGAGGTGAACCGCAAGATGAGCACCAGCTCTGAGTACGCTGTCATCACTTACTCTTAGATGAGGTGGATGAATGTGGAGGGGGGGATAGTCATGGAGAGAAGGTGGGGATGGAAAAAAGGGGGGTTGAAGAGGGGAGAAATAATTTAAAAAAATTAAGCTCATATAGCTATTTACAAACACCATTTCCCTTACCCCATGCACACTCACATAGTATTCCCACATAGTATTATTTTCTTCCTGTACATTTTTTCGTGTAAATGTTTTTTTTTTAATCTATTTGTTCTTAGACTGACAAGATGGGTGTGATGTGACGATATATAACTGTTTTATGAATGGATTAGACTCTTCGTGGTCTGTTTTTGGTGTTTGTTTTGTCAATTAAAGCTAAATAAAAACACAAGCCTAACGTTTTTCCATTTGCCTCATTTACTTGAGCCTTTTCGGTGTCCGTATCTCCACGCGTTGCCTAGCAACAAGCATTGACAACAACACTCGTACTGGCAGTTGTTCATTCAGGACAGTTTAAGGCAGTAACAATTTGTATGCAATACTGCTATTAACTGCATAAAAGGTAAGTTTGTACAGGCCTACAACGTGGATAGAGTGCAGTTACTGTCTGTCTAGATAGCGACAGTTTTTTTTGATGTTTTGATCCGAAATGAAAAAGTTAGACCAACTGAAGGTCTTGGTTTACTACTAATTACAGGGTGCTGTAGACTAGACTATTGTAAGTCAAGTTATGATGGCCTAGCTTGACAACATGGGAGTACATAACAACTTTTTAGCCCAATAACTAATAGTTAAAAGACTATTTGTACTGAATGCACATTTTGAAACTTGGTCCCCCTTATGCATCCACTCAGTTTACCAGTGTGTGCAAGGGACAGTGGTGAGCCTCACATACTAAAGTAACCAGAAGTAGTGGGACGATGTCTGTGCCATTCTCGAACACCCACTTGCGGGTTCCCCGCGGGTTTGGAAGCATTCTGGAACTTCTGGCTAAAGAGGTTCTGCGAGACCAGCCACAAGACATCCCAACCTTCGCTGCCCTGTACTTCGAAGCTCTTCTCAAAGAAAGAGAAGGTAAGTCCCGCCTACTGGTTATTTATCAACGGTCTTGCTAAGGATCATGTTTTACTTAGAAATAATATCACTCAAATTCTGTTGGGTTTAAATTTTTGATGCAGAGAGTGGCATGGACCCTGCAGAGTGGGCTGCCAAACTTGAAGACAGATTCTACAACAACCATTCATTCAAGGTATTTTTCATGTTGTTTTTCTTTGTCCCATTACACTGCAGTAATGTACCGTATATAAGTATCAAAAATGTATAAATGATTAACTAATTATTCATATGCATTGCCAATAGATTTCAATGTGTCATGAAACTCAAATATAATACTGTAACATACTGTAGGCCTGCCTTCATTAATCCGTTTCTTGTCCTCCACAGTCTTCAAGGGGCCTCAGTCCAACCAAAGTCCCAGCTGCTGCCTCCCTGAACAGTGTCAGCTCAGAGTGAGTGTCCTGGCTGTGCTGAAGTGAGCCAGCCTTGTGAGTTCACTGTGCTGAAGCCACACTGGAGCTGAGAGGAACTGACGACTGAGTGACAGAATAGGAATGAGCTTAGAGAATTGGTTAAATATTTAATAAATGTGGTTTTAATCAGATACTTTGTCCTGCCGATCAATGTTGCGACCTGAGAGAGCTGAGCCACCTTAGATATTGCATATTGGAAATCAGCCACAGATGATCAAGGACTGTATTGTTGGTTGAAAGAAGGTGAGATCAGACAAACAGAAGTTAAGAATGTGACAGATTACCTGGACCTTAGGATGAGAGCCAGACACAAGGGGTGCAGTTGTGGGATCCTGAGGAAGGCGATGAGGAAGACTATGGTCAGGACAAGGCAGGGAATCACCACAGGTAGACTATAATATAGAATTAAGACGTAGTGAATTACAGTGAATTGAATAAAACATTTGTTATATTAAACATATTGTACTGTGTATTTAAACCTTTGCAGGGAGAAGATAGAGTTATCTGAAGCCAAGAACAGTCCTGCTATGGGTGGGGAGAGTTCCGAGCTGTCGGAGAGTGAAGGTTCAGACGAGAAGGAGGACGCCACAAACAAAGACCTCATCCCCGCCAGTCCGGCTCTCTCCCAAGATGGAGCAGGCCGAGGCCTCCCGGACACAGCCGACTTCTCTGACGAGGGTAGAGGGTGGACGGAGGAAGGAGAGGAGGAATTAGCGGACACTGACCAAGGACGTGCCACTGACGGAGATGGAGGCCAGTCTGAGCCTGAACCCTACGAGCCGGCCTCCTTTGGCAGGGCTGCAGAAGGGGACGAGGGCTCTGGAGGACTGAGGACGACGGAAGAGGGAGGAGAAGAACCCGAGTTAGGATGGCAGGAGGCCATGTCTGAGGAGGAGGAGGAGGAAGAGTGGGCGGAGCTTCACGGGCAGGCCTCGATCCCTGGGCTGGCTGGGGTGGACGTCTGTGCTGAGGAGCTTGGAGAGGCAGCAGGACAACCTGCAGGAGCCGCTGGGGAGCGTGGCTTCAGTCAAGACCTGAAGGATGAAGAAGAGATCTTTGCGGCCCATGACAGCTCAGAACCTTCCTCCCCTGAAGCCAGCCTACAGGAAGTGATGCATCACTCAGAGAAAGTGCTGGAGGAGGAACAAGGAGAAACCCAAACAGACTCACGGGAAACACTTGAAAGTGTGCCCACTGCTGTTGATATTCATCAGCACCAACCTGAAGCTGCAGGCAAAGATGCAAAGAGATCGGCCCAGGCCAGTCCAGAGGAGGGCTCTGAGGTCTGTGACGAGAACCAGACCCTGGAGGAAGGTCTGGGGCAGGTCCAGGCTCCCGAGGATGTCACTGAGGAGGACACCACTGGACCTCATCAGCCGGCAGCACCAAACCAGGGTGACGGGCACGTCCAGAGCCAGGATGAGGCGATGGAGCCCAGCGCTGAGACAGAGCCTGCAGAGGAGCACCCTGTCCAGGCTGGGGCTGTAGAGACGGCCAGTCCTCACGATGCTGCCCACTCAGGCATCGAGAAAGACACGGACAATGACAGGGATCGCCGCGACGACGAGGGGAAGGGCGATGGGATGAAGGCGGATGAGAGCGCGCATCTTCAGTATAGCAATGAGACGGCGGGGAAGGAAGAGGGTGGGGCCGACGAGCACGACGAAGGGAGATCAAAGAGTACCGGGGAGTTGGAAGCCCACCACACCCCCACAGCAGCAGCAGGGACAGAGAGGACACCGGAGGGAGACTGGGAAGATACACCCAGGGGCGGGCAGGATGTGGAGAGGAGGGGGACAGATGTGTCCCATCCTTTAGATGTCTCAGAAAAGGAGGAGGAAACTACCGACGAAGCAGAAGGGGAGGTGGAGGAGGAGAAGGCGTGTGAGGAGGGGGACGAAAAGGAAATGGGTGCACAGGAAACAACTGGATTGGACCTGAGCGGGACTGAGGATGAAGCAGGGGGTGAAAGGGAGGGGGAAGGGGTGGGGGAGGACAGGCTGCCAGGAGAGGAGGAGGGACGAGAGGAGGAGGGAAGAGAGGAGGAGGGGAAGGAGGAGGAGGGGAAGGAGGAGGAGACAAGACTGGAGAAGAAGAGAGAGGAGGAGGAGAAAGAAGAGGACCCAATGGAACAGCAGGCCTCAGACACACCAGTTCAGGTGCCCACGGAGGATGGGAAAATGGAACCTGAAGAGCAGGACCATCTGAGCACGGTCGGTGATGAGGTCACAGTCCCGTCCTCGCAGAGTACAGGCCCGGCTGAAGAGGAGCACCAAGAGCCAAGGTTTCTGGGAGACGCAGTCCTGAAGGAGGATGTGGAGGCAGAGGCTGGTGAGAAGGTAAAGCTCTCCACAACAGCACGGCTGTATGAGGTGTGTTTGTTTGTCCACACGATACTATGAGCCTGTTTTGATTGGTCAAATCTCTTACACTAGAGAAAGAAAGCCTTTGTTAAGGCTTGACTCATAAAATACCTTGGTTTCTTGACAGGAAGGTCTGGTGTAGACCTCACAGCCACCTGGTGTAGACCTCACAGCCACCTGGTGTAGACCCCACAGCCACCTGGTGTAGATCCCACACCCACCTGGTGTAGACCTCACAGCCACCTGGTGTAGACCCCACACCCACCTGGTGTAGACCCCACAGCCACCTGGTGTAGACCCCACAGCCACCTGGTGTAGACCTCACAGCCACCTGGTGTAGACCCCACAGCCACCTGGTGCAGACCCCACACCCACCTGGTGTAGACCCCACAGCCACCTGGTGTAGACCCCACACCCACCTGGTGTAGACCTCACACCCACCTGGTGTAGACCTCACAGCCACCTGGTGTAGACCCCACAGCCACCTTGTGTAGACCCCACAGCCACCTGGTGCAGACCCCACACCCACCTGGTGTAGACCCCACACCCACCTGGTGTAGACCCCACAGCCACCTGGTGCAGACCCCACACCCACCTGGTGTAGACCCCACAGCCACCTGGTGTAGACCCCACAGCCACCTGGTGCAGACCCCACACCCACCTGGTGTAGACCTCACAGCCACTCTGGGGTGAGTGGTCCTCTGCCAGGCTGGCTGCAGACTGCTGTTCACTTTCCTGTGTCAGGGCTGCACCACACCCTAGCCTACATAGAGCCTTCAAGGACGCCTCTGATCATCACTGTGGTCCTCTGCAGCAGCTCCGGCTGGCTCTCCAGAGCCTGGGTGATTGAACACAGACCCAAAATAGGCTGGCGTTCAGATGACGTACTGAATGTGCCGGGTACACTCTGAATGTCACTCTGAAGAAGGCTAAAGCACATTACCAAACACATCTTCAACCAGGCACATTTCTCATAGCTGTTGGTATCAGTTGTGTGTGTGTGTGTGTGTACTTGCGTGCGTCTGTGTGTGTGTGTTTTGTGAGTGGTGGTTTTGTAAGTGTGTGTGTGTGTCTGTGTGTGTCTGTCCTTTAATGGCTGTGATTGATGTCTTTGTTTTCTCAGTGAGTTATAGTGAGTTTAGCTACTGTCACACCCAGCCCTTCTCACTAAGTCTCTCTAGGTTCCAACTGGGAGTTAGGGAGATGGGGTTACCATGGAAACTCTCTCCCATCCTAAATCCTTCTCCCCCTGTGCGTTTTGTCAGGGACTAGATGAACGATAGAGATGTGGATAGTTAGCATGTACTTTGATATTGCGCAGTAGCCGTAAACACCAGAACCTTCCTTCCTTCCTAGCTGCTCTTGTGCTGTGTCTCACTCTTCGGCCAAAATTGCTCTTCTGATCTTCTGCGTCATTTCAAGTACCCCACCACCCTTTTTTCTTTTGCAGCCTCCCTTTTCTCTTCCTCACAACACCTATCTTCCTCTCTGCCCCCTTGCTTCCCTTCCTCCCTCCCTCTCCCTCACATGTAGGTCATCTGCTATGACCTGGATCAGGTGTCTTGTCCAGTGATGTTGTCCTGTTCTGGAACAGTACACCCCTGTATTCCCAGGGACATTCCCACATCTCCATCTGTTGGAAGCACCATGGATTCACCCTGTACTCCGCAGTACAACCATCTTTAACTTGAAGGAGGCTAATTGCCACTGTTGCACAACACATCGATACATTACGTATGTCTTTTTCATATGGATATTAATGGCTGACATTACCTCGTCAACACATTGCCCGTGAACGGACGATTAAATCACTTGATTTATGCCTCAAGTCAGGTCTTTGAAACCAAGCATGACCCATTTGTCGTAAGATAAACACCATCTTGTCCAAAGAGCTGGCACAGAAGTGACAGGCATGTCATAGATTAAGTTAGACCAATGTGTGAACATGTGCGCTTGAGTGTGCCTGTGTGTGTGTGTGTGCCTGTGTGTGCCTGTGTGTGTGAGTGTGCCTGTGTGTGCCTGTGTGTGTGCGTGCTGTTTTTCCTTCCATGCCTCGTTGAGGGCAGGAGAAGTGTGGGCGGCCATGCCAGCTGGGATGAGCTGAGGGATGCAGAAGGTTGTTAGTTAGAGCTCATTCTCTCTGTCGCTCGCTCACTCACTCTCTCTCGAATCAATTTATCACACCTCTTGGTAAACCATGAGATGTCTTCACAGTTTTCTCTGAAGAAAATCAGAATGACAGAATGAAAGTGCACAGTGTCGGGCCATCTGTCCTGTGATGTGTGTATGCTGTGAAGCAGGTGGATTTGGTGTGACAGCTGCCCTCTCCAAGCAGCAGAGACCCAGTAGAAAGTAGGGAGAGGGCACTCATTGGGAGTTCAACTCTGACTTACTGATGCCATAACTTGCTCTCTCTCTCTCTCTCTCTCTCTCTCTCTCTCTCTCTCTCTCTCTCTCTCTCTCTCTCTCTTTCTCTCTTTGCCTCTCAATTTCAATTCAAAATGAAATTATATTTTCTCTCTCTGTCTCTCTCTGAGCCAGTTTGAGTTCAGCCCTCCATGGTGACACATCCCTACACAACTCAAAGATAGGTTTCTTATTCACTGGTGAACTCCCGATTGGTCCGTCTCACCACGCTGCGCTGTCCTTAGCTGGCGCTGATCACAGCAGCGTGCTGCCAAACCTTAATGAGCGAAACACACCACCACGGTGGCTTTGTTCGTGGGAGGTCTCTCTTTCCCTCCCACCCTCTTCTTCTCCTTTCCACCTCCATCTTCTCTTTCTTTCTATTCCTCTCTCCCTCCCTTTTCTCTCACTTTCCCTCTCTCTCCTTCCCTCCCTCCCTCTCTCTTTCTCAGTGGAGCAAGGCATCTGTAGTTTAGACTCATGAGAGAGAGAGAGAGTGAGAGGAATAGAGAGAGCGGAAAAGAGAGAGAGAGAGAGAGGAATAGAGAGAGAGAGAGTTATCTCAGTGAGCCCAGAGTACAGTAGACAGAAAGCATATTGTGTCAGCTCAACTATAGACTGCTATCTCTGATCTGTCTGGTCACCATGGACTGCCATAATGTGAGTACCATTCTATCATATCTTTTAGACAGTAATAGCAGGTACCCAAGAAAGGCATATTACTAGATGCAGGTTTTCAGGCACGTGTTTTCATGGATACGCAGTATTTCAGTTTCGCGTATAGCATTTTGGGGTTCCATTCATGGAGCTGGCGCATGGTTTTGTGGTTGTGTTGTGCTTGACGAAGGTGGAGGATTGTCAGAAGTTGCAGGTCTGTACGGGGTAGCGCTGTGTCAGCTTGTGCTCTGTGTAGAAGTACAAGTTCACCTGGAAGCTCTGATCCAGGTGTTCAAACTCTGCTGACCTCCGCTGGAAGCTCAGACGCGAGTGGTCCACAGTTACGTGGCACGCAGCTACCTTGTCAGATAACCAGCGTAACTTACCACTGTAGAAGTCTTGTCTGACCACATGAGGAAATAGGAAAGAAAAGGAAACTTCAATGAGCTTTTTTTTCTTTTTTCCAAATCAAGGTGTTATAGATGCCAAGTTTAGATGCCCCCCCCCCCCATGCCTGCTGTGTGAGACAGCCAGGACAGAGAGCAGAGAGCTGGCATATGTCTGGGACTCTTTTAGAGCAGGGTGTGTGTGTGTGTGGGGGGGGGGGGGGTCATTTAGCGATGCAGGGTACAGGTGGGTGGTCACACACCTACACAGAGCTCTCCTCAGAGCAGCCTGACTGGGTGACAGGCAGGCAGCTTTGTCTGGGAGAGAAAGGTGGTGGTGGTGGTGATGGGGGGCTGAGGAGGAGGTGCAGCCCATGGGAGCAGGCTTGTCAAGCTGGCAAGCTGGGCTTCACTGTCGTGATGAGGTGGAGAAGAAAAGAACCTTCCATCTTCCCTCCTCCTACCTCCTTCTCCCTTTCCTCCCCCTCCCCCCCCCCCCCTACCCCCTTCCCTAAGGCCAACCTCAGAAATAAGATTGTGTTCTGGACTGTCATGCAGGGGGGTTAATACAAATCTATAAAATGGAATTTATTATAACATTTAGAGTTGTGTATTTATTTTATAAACCCGTTACTTACATATTAACTGAATGCACATTTGAAGTGATTTGTGTCACAGCTGGCTTTTATGGGACTAAGCTCACTGCACCACATAAGATTAATCAAATGCACTCAAGTATTTGTCAGGTTTTTCATCCAGGCTTGTGTCCAGAGCCATGGAGATCACTATAGTATCCATAGGCTGTGTTTGTGATGAACTGTGTGTTAGCTCTTATGTTTCTCCTGGGATGCACTTCAGATGAGGATTGCATTGACCTTGGTGTATGTGTGTGTACCTGTCTATGTCTGTGTGTTTGCGCGTGTGTGTGTGTGCTTGTGTGTGTTTTGGCATGTGCGTGTGTGGACCAGGAGCCATGCAGTGCACCCCAGGAGGAGGAAGATATCATGGACATCCCCCTGGACGACCCCGAGGCCAACAAAGCCGCCGCCAAGATCCAGGCCGGCTTCCGCGGTCACATGACCAGGAAGAAGATGAAGCCGGAGGATGAGAAGGCGGGCGAGGAGGTGAGCAGCTCTGGGGAGGCACTCAACGGCAGCCAGGGGGACACAGGTCAGTGATTCAGTACTGACCATAACAACTCAGCGAGGGGGACACAGGTCAATGATTCAGTACTGACCATAACAACTCAGCTAGGGGGACACAGGTCAGTGATTCAGTACTGACCATAACAACTCAGCTAGGGGGACACAGGTCAGTGATTCAGTACTGACCATAACAACTCAGCTAGGGGGACACAGGTCAGTGATTCAGTACTGACCATAACAACTCAGCTAGGGGGACACAGGTCAGTGATTCAGTACTGACCATAACAACTCAGCCAGGGGGACACAGGTCAGTGATTCAGTACTGACCATAACAACTCAGCTAGGGGGACACAGGTCAGTGATTCAGTACTGACCCTAACAACTCGGCTAGGGGGACACAGGCCAGTGATTCAGTACTGACCATAACAACTCAGCCAGGGGGACACAGGTCAGTGATTCAGTACTGACCATAACAACTCAGCCAGGGGGACACAGGTCAGTGATTCAGTACTGACCCTAACAACTCAGCTAGGGGGACACAGGTCAGTGATTCAGTACTGACCCTAACAAGGGGGACACAGGTCGGACTGTCATTAACTTGAGATTTGGGCATGAGCGGTGAAAAGGCACTGACTGCCACCATGTCCCATATCCAGGGGTCAGATTTCACACAGTGGATTAGAGAGACAAAGAATCAAATCAAATCAAATCAAATTTATTTGTATAGCCCTTTTTACATGCAAGCATGTCACAGAGGGCTTCACATGCGCCCATAGAACTGCCCCTCAACCAACCTAAACCCTCAAGGAAGACAAGGAAAAACTCCCAGAAAAACTCCCACCGGGAGAAAAAATGGAAGAAACCTTGGGAGGAGCAATTCAGAGAGGGATCCCCTCCTCCAGAGACGGTTGGTAAGAGAGAGGAGCAGAACACAAGCTAAACATAGTCATACAGTGTCAATGGGTTTTGAAACACCAAAATCCATTGTTCGGCTTTATAGACGTTGGATGGGACCGGGAAACTCGCTGTTGGCCGTCATGGAGACTGGATTCCGGGTGACGACCTGGTTCAGCGTTGGCAGACCGACGACCAAGCAGGTCCTGACAGCTCAAACCCCCCACACCACAGGGAATGTGTGGGGGGGGGACAGAGAGGAGAGCAGGGATTAGAGAATGCCAGGAGCAGCTAACAGTTACAGTCAAAATAGAATGAGATCCCCACCGGTCAAGTGTGGACTAGTGCAGCAATTTAACAGAGCAAAAAGGGTATTTGATGCAGCCCCACACACCAAAACAACGACAGCCCCCCTCAGTTGGAACATGAAATCTGTTCCAGGGGAAAGAACTCTAAAGTAGGTTATACTTATACGAATAAGGATGAAAACAGCCAGTCCCCCGTTGTCTCCAACTAGTAATAAAAACTATAACAGTAACAATATACAGCAACGGAACTATAATAATAATAATACTAACAATATACAGTAATAGGTTTACTTTATTTGTAACATCTAGCTGGGCAATGTGAACATAAGCTATAATTAAAATTTAAAAGTTACATGTGATACACACATAGGCAAGCACACATCCCAGGTTTACATAGAAAGTACACACATACTTCCCTTTAACAATCATAGAATTGATTGACAAAGACTGTTTAATCCAAAGAACACTAAGGACTTACTTGTGTTCTTCAGAAGAACGTTCTTGATGAGAATGGTCTGCAAGATTGTGAGGATGGAGAAAGCAATGCAATGGCTTCACATGGAAATCACATGCGTTCCCGCTGACCAAGTCACCAACCCATACATTTTCGATAAAAGGGTAGATCAAGAACATATCTGGGCATTTTTCCATTCTTGGTCAGTTGTGTTCTTTGGCTTGGAACAGTACTTGGTCATGAAAGATAACGTCAAACGGGTTCACGAGAACACAAGAATGGGAAAAAAACACAGATTAATAAACAGCTAGTAAGTAATTCTAGGATGGGTTGCCAGGTTTGTCAAACATCCCGCTAATGTATACCCGGTGCTTGATCACCTTATTATCCTGGTTCAGCAGAGCTGAGTGATAATCTCCACCAGAGCCTGCCAATAACCTGCTGCCATGATGCAGATCCACACCTTCATCTCCCCCCAGACCCAGCATGGAGCCCATTTCAACGGCATCCATTATTAAATACTCCTATTAACGCTCCCTAACGACCCAGTTCACTGTAAGCTCTGTGCTGCGCTCTGTTACATTCTCTAATTACTCCACAAAGGCCCCAGAGCCTGATGGAAACTTACCGTTAAACCTTTTATTCACTGGTTATTAAGGAATACAACTGTGAAGTTTCAATAAGGAGTTGTCATGTTGATGGAGAGGAGGAGGGTAGGGAGAGATGGAGGGTAGGGACAAATGGAGGGTAGGAAGAGATGCAGAGATTAAATATAGGGAGAGATGGAGAGATTAATAGAGGGTGTAGATGTGTTTATCATACAGCAGTCTGGTTTATGGCAACATTTATACAGCAAATGACATCAACATCGCATAAAGGTCACATACAGATTAACAGTGATGTACAATGCGTGTGTGTCTTTCCTTATTGGCATTAAGCACTGTTGGCTGCTGTATGGTTTGAATAGAAGCTACGGAGGCAGTTAAACCTGTGAGCTTCTGACATCTTTGACAAGCGTGGTGGGCGACTGGAGGAGGGAAGATGAATGTTTCTAGAAGGCTTCAAGGAAGGAGAATGGGTTACCTTCAGTAATGCGTTACTGGAGCTGCACCAGCGATACTGTCGTGATCTGCTCAGAACTGCAGATCCCAGGGTTCAGTCCTACTGTAGGTGGAACCACCGAGGTGTAACATCATGTTTTTGCTGGTCCAGGAAAGAGTCCCTCTTTCCTGGATTCGGGTCAACCGGCCGGTTAAGAGACAAGCAGGTATGCAGACAGACAGACAGGCTGGTAGATAAGCAGTTTCAGCAGTTAAAGCAGTTTAAAACCAAGGGAGCAGACAGACAAGCAGACAGACAGGTGTGTAGACAAACAAGCAAGAAGACAGACAATCCTTGCAGACAGGCAGGCCGGCCAGAAGAAAGGCATCTTAGGTGGGGGTTTATTTTTAACTTCAGGTGCATTATCCCTGGGAGAGCAAGGAGAATTAATGGACCTGTCATAGCAGGATGGAGCATTAGCCCCTCCCACTGGAGGATACCCCCTTTCTCTGGGTCAGGTTCATTCCTTCATACACCTAAAGTACGCTTACCATATCCAGTTTACAGTAAACTGGATATGGTAAGCCTATTTGAGGTTCGACCACATGGTTAAACTGAAAGATGTTGTCTCCCTATTGCAGCTTTCTGATTCTAAACCACAATATTCCGTTCCCCTATCTATCACATTCCGATTCCATGCAAACCACTTCTAAACATCAGCATTTAGATTCCGTACCACAACATTCTAATTCTATACCACAACATCCAGATTCTCTCGGAAGTTCTCCAGTTCTTCTTTAAGCCACAACATGCTGATCTAAACCTCCTAGTGTTAGTGTCTATCCTGCCATCCCTATGTTTCCGTAACTTTTATTAGACTTCTCCAGGTCATTTTTATTTCAATAGGACTGTGTTCCTTTCAGAGGCTGTATAAGTGCCCTCGCCATCTGCACCGCTAAAATGTTGCCTGCTCTACTTCCAGAGCCCGGAGGATCAGGGGGCGTAGAGCTGGAAGACACATCTGTGCCAGAGCAGTGACAGCCCTGACCTGGATGAAGAGGAGGAGTGGGAAAGAGGAGAGGAAGAGGGGGAGGAGAGGAAGAGGGGGAGGAGGTAGAGAAGCATGTTTGGTTGGCTGGCTGGCTCAGGCATACCTTTATACCCGGGGAGCAACTTTCTATATACCACAAAAATCCAGTAGTGTGATCCCTTATGCGGAGGGCCGCTGTGCGTCATGTGAGTGTGTGAACCCCAACACCCCTCCCGCTTCCAGAAGCCTCATCAGTGTGGATGTGTCTGTCTTTGACCCAGATCTTGCAACTCACTGCATGTACTTGTGAAACTTCTGCTAGTGTGCTACTTTAGATGAGGATCTGTGAATGTGAAGATGAATGTCCTCCTTTAGCTAAACAGGGCATGTTTCACATGTCTGTGGAGGATCACCAGACAGCTGGTGTGCATCATTGTTAGACTTATCCTACAAACGGCTTGAATGATTGTTTTGTTTTCGTTATTGTTTGTGCTTGTGTGAAGCCTAATCCGTATTTATTTATCAGTTTCGCTGCACCTAACTGTATGATTCATAAATGATTATTACCATAATGAATACTGTATTATTATGTTTGTATTTAATTACAGGTTATAGGATATAGATAATGATTTGCAGTGATTTTGTCTTTCAAAGCACAAATATTATTTTGCCGTTTCTTAGTTAACTTCAGAATTTTCTACAAATCTGATCTTCCAGCACAGTAAGCATGCAGTTGGTTTATTTCTCAGACTCTCGCATACAACCTATTCTTAGAGACGTGCAGTAGCCTTGGTTTTGTTTTGATGGGTGTTCACGTGTGTTTTTGTATAAAATGTTGGACATTAATCAGGTGTATCAGATGTTTGGATTCCTGTGAGTGTACACTGTAGTCATGCTTTGTGTTGAATTAAATAAAGGCTCTGATTGTAATCGCTGTACTTGAATAAATCTATGAAACATCTGTCTATTTGGTTTCCTCTGTTGATCATTGTAATGGAAAGTTCTTACAAGTATTAGCTAGAACTGGCACTGAGCTTTCAATGTCAGATTTTCTTTAGAAATAGATTTCAGCTGAGCTCTAGCCTTTTGCTCTATGTTGCATCATTTCCTGCCTTGCTCAGCCAATGGTCATCCTCATCTAGTGCTATTAGCTGGATCAGTACACTCCCTGGTGCCTACAGTCACAACCTGGTTGTCAAGGCCACCACTGACACTAAAGCTTCCTAAACAAACAGGAAGTAAACACAAGTTTCTAGGGTCACACAGAATTGTAAGACAATCTGAGAAAATGGGGGTTGTAATGTATCTATATGATTCCATGTTTCATGACATGGTAAATGTTACACTGAGGCCAGCCCTAGGGCATGCTAACCCTGCAGTCTGCCCTTCTCTGTCTCTGTAAATGGAAGCCATGGACTGGGGGAAGCCCACTGGGGGTTCTCACCAGCTAATGAGGACCATATACAGACCATGAATAAAATATACACTGCTGTGTACCTGGAGCCATGGAGCCATAGTGTACATTAACCTCATCAAGTCTGGGAAACCTTTCCCTTTCTTTTTTTATCATCCCTGGAAGGTCAGGCTAGTTAGGTTGACTGGATAGCCCACTACTGAGGTGCCCACGACTTCAGGACTCCTGGCATGTCATTGATAACCCAGTCAGTTGTCATTTATGAAATAACACCGGCAATGCTCCAAGATTTTAATGACTTTTGCTTGGTCGATGAAGTGGAACTCAAAAGTGCGTCACTGGATCGACTCGACCGGCTCAGACTAGAAGAATTGTGAGCGTGAGAGTGACTCTCCAGACAGCTGCACTCCTGTTCAGCCATGACGGCAGCTTCCTGTACTCTGAACACGACTGCTAATTGGAGAGTGTAAACAACCAGGCTGCAGAGAAGCAGAGCCACATCGATGGATACGGTCTCCAGGGAAACTTCAGGAATAACTCGCATCCGATGACACGCACACAAACACACATGCAGACAAGTCAGCGTGGCTTGCTGTATTTTCTGTTTGCCTTGTTACTGTAAACCTCTGTGCTGCGTCACTGCGGAGGCTCAGGATCAAAGTGCTGCGATTAGTGTCAGGTGGTGTCTCCTTCTCTGATGGCTTGGTTGTGTGTTTACCATGCTAACGGGTGCATGGTGGTCTACCCTCCCACACCCGGGGAGAGGCTGGGAAAGAGGCCGGGAAAGAGGTTAAGAGAGAGGCTGGGAGGGAGACCGAGGGATGGGCTAAGTAGAGGGTGAGAGAGAGGCTGGGAGGGAGACTGAGGGATGGGCTAAGTAGAGGGTGAGAGAGAGGCTGGGAGGGAGACTGAGGGATGGGCTAAGTAGAGGGTGAGAGAGAGGCTGGGAGGGAGACTGAGGGATGGGCTAAGTAGAGGGTGAGAGAGAGGCTGGGAGGGAGACTGAGGGATGGGCTAAGTAGAGGGTGAGAGAGAAGCTGGAAGTGAGAAATGAGCAGGAGCATTATCAGACTCCCAGCTCTCCCACGCTCACACCCACTCACATCTGAGCCTCAGCCCTGCACAACACAACACACACACACACACTCAGGCAGTCTGGTACAGACATACGCAGACCAACACAAACACACATAATGGACATGCTCAGGGTTCCATCACCAGCTGCAGCAGCAGGGAAGGCTTCATTTAACTAACAGACGTAAAACTGCTTTTCTCCATGGCAACACAAAGGCAAGACAGCTCTTCCTCATCCACTGTTCCCTTCTCCCCCCATCCACCTCTCTTTCTCTCACCCCTCCATCTACATACTGTACCTATCCCTTCTATTGCATCTCTCTCTCCCTCTTTTTTTTGCAAAACTCCACCTCTGATGGCTCCATGTGAGCTTGTCAGCTCAGTTTAATTACTGCTGGTAAAGAATCAATACGAAATACATACACACACACACACACTACACTCTCTCACACACAAACACACAGCCACAAATGCACACAGCCACACACACCCACACACACCCACACACCTCTAAACATAACATACCATCTCCAGGAAGCTGTCAATTAAAATTGAAAAATAGTTTGGAGGGTATTAGCAGGTCTCATGTTGAACACAATGAAACTTAGATTTGTTTTTGCTTGACACACAACTGGTTTAGAAAACAACAAAAACACATTGGATTATTGACTATATCTCCATTGGGAAGAATCAAAACATCTGTGTGAACCATTGTTCCCTCCATTTCCTCCCCCTCCTCCCTCCTCCCTCCCTCCCTCCCTCCCTCCCAACTGTCCTTCCACCTAACTCCCTTGGAAAGAAGAAGTAGGATAATCATAAGAAACCAGTCTGAAGTTATATGCGATGAAAGTTTGACAGGAACCCTTTCTGAGGGAATCTGAGGTAATGGCCATCATCACAACCCTGAAATGACAGCATGTCCCGTGTGTTGCTGTGTTGTTCAGGTTCCGTGTGTGATGACAGTCTGAGTCACACACAGTCATGCAGGCACACACAAGGTGTCATGACAGTGAAGATACTGTACTCTCTTTCTCTCAATCTCTCACACAAACATATCATCTCTCTCTTTCTCTCTCACACACACAGAGACACACAAACACACACACTCTCTCTCTCTATTCCCCTCTCTCACCCCATTGCCCTTTTCTCGTCCTCTCCATCGACGTGGAACGATTCTCTCTGATTTAGAGCCTTTAGAAGATGAGAGGCCAGAGGGTGGGCCACCGTTCCCCAACATGCTCCCGGGCAGTGCGAGAGCGTGGCCCCCCGACTTTGATCTGAGGGAGTACAGAGGAAAGGGACGAGAGCAAAGCACTCTGGGAGATTTCCTCCAGCAGCTGCAGCCGACCTGAGTGACATTCGTCTAACTCCTGATCACAGCTCTCTTTGTAGCTCTCTCAGACTCCCTCCTCCTCCCCCCCTCTTCATTCTTCTACCCCTCCACCTCTTCCACCTCCTTCCTCCTCTTCTTTTTCTTCCTCTTCTTCTTTCTGCTTCTCCTCTTCACTATCCTCTTTGCTCCTCCTTCTCGTCTTCCTCCTTCTCGTCTTCCTCCTCCTCCATTTAGTGCAGACGATTGTGGGTGAGTTCCCTCTCATGTTTACGTGTGTCACCATCAATCCCACAGACGCGGCCTGCGGCCTCACTTTGATCCGACGAGACATAGAGTGACACTCGGGGTATTGCATGAACTCTGACACATCCGAAACGAGCCGCGACGCGAGCTTCCCGCTCATCCTGCTGCAGTCAGATAGACAGATGGATTTACTGCACGGGGCAGCACAGCCGCATGAGCAGGAGAAGATCAGCCGTGACGAGATGTGTCGTGGTGTGTCTGATCTCTGCCTTCCCAGAGCAGGTCCTCCTGGTCTGTTCAGAACTTGGTTGTTTGCTGTTCTTACTGCGCCACCTAGAGGGCACTCTGGAAACAACACACGCCATGTGTGAAAAACAGGAGCGTGCTTGTGCGGACTCTGTGTGTGAGGATACTTGTGTGTGCATGTGTGTGCGCACCCAAGTAAGTGCATGTGTGTGCGCACCCAAGTAAGTGTGTGTGTGTTTGCGCGCACAAGGGCTGTTGCTTGGCAGTAGGAATTGAAAACAGGGCAATAAATCGAGGGCTTATTGTCAGTCTTTGGAGGGGGTCGGGGGGGTGGGGGTAGAGAGGGTGCTTAGAAGAGGCAGGGGAGGTGGTTGTTTTTTCATTTCAGAGCTTCAAGTAGATTCTTTGCAGAGACGCTTTAGTTCAGTTGGAGTGCACCTCTGCAGGGATTCCAGGAAAGCAACTGAATCAATTTGTTTTGCCGTACGCTATTGTTTGCATTCATTCCATGTATCTTCAATCTAAACTATCTGAAGACTGATGCTTATATAATTTGGGATATGGGTGATTTAGTCCGGAAACAGAGCGATGCATTTCAGCTGAAACAGGAAGTAAACATTAGTTAGACAGAAACAGAGATCAACAAACAACTTGTGCTGCACTCTTAGGTCCGGAAACCCGTGATGAGGTAGAACAGAAGGGCCCATCTACGTCTGTCATACATAGAGGCAACAAACACACACAGAAAGGCAACACATACACACACACACACAGGCAACACATACACACAGAGACGCACACACACACACACACACACACACAGGGCTGTTGTTAGGAGGGTTGAGAGAGGGAACAGAGGAGAGCAGGGGAGGAGAGAGAGAGGCACTGAGCAGGCTGGCAGATCAGTAAAGCAGACAGTCCTCAGGCAGAACAGCCCGGAGGAGAGAGGAGGAGAGGAGCGGAGGAGAGGAGAGAGAGAGACGTGTCTGGAGTAGCTAAACCATGTTTGGGCGGCGTGAGAGATACTCAGCAACCCCAAGATGAAGACTGAGGAGGAGAGCAACTCTGCAGACCCCCCCACACACAGCCCTTATCCATGTCATCTGTCTGGCTTTCAACTCCTCATTCTGATTCTGATTCTCCCCTCAGGTAACTACTGCTCAAACTTAACAACTCTGACACAACTTTGGACGAGAACAACACTTGAGGATTCGTTTGGTTTGTGTGTTTGCTCCGGAGACTACATTCACTTAGTGAAGTCTGTAAAGTTGAGAGGTGTCTTGTCAGAGGCCTGCATATGTACCGACAAATTTGAAGGATCTTGTTTTATAGGATCAATAACAAAGCTGTTTAAATTCAACAATGACCTTACTTGTCGTAAAGCTAAATAACTGAATCTTTTCTCTACATTACACACTTCTTGAGCACTGTGTCCGAGCTGATGAGTACAGTGTCATATTGTGAGTAAGTGATGTAGAATCCAGTACATCCCAGTTGGTGTTGTTGGGCTTACTTTGTCCTGGCAGTGCCTCGCTGCTGGGTGGACGGGCTCCAAAAGGCAGCTCTATTCAGGCCTGCAGCTGGGCTGGACAGGGCCAGGCTGGGACTATCTGGGGGATGGGGGAAGGGAAAGGGGTTGGGCAGAGGCAGGGCCAAGGGCTGGGATTGGAGTTGAGGCTAGGGCTGGGCTGGACTGAGGTTGGGGCAGGGGCAGAAGAGGGAGATGTGTAGCTTAAGTATTGTAGGTTGTCCGGAGTTTTGTTGTTGTTATCTGAGGGGATAGGATGAGGCAGGGACCTGGAAGAACCTGGTTGGATCCAAACAGCTTGTTCAAGCAGGCCTGGACGGCGGGTTGTGTGGCTGTGTGTTGGGTTGTGTCATGCTGCTGTTAACAGAATCACTAGACCCTGTGTCTTTGTCCCTGTCTGCTCAGTCACAAAGAGCATCTCTCTCTC